>NC_072768.1:5933154-6226354 GCF_022539595.1 Amphiprion ocellaris
CTTGCCCACAGGGCTTCGTGCAAATGCGGTCGCATTCGCCTCCTCGGTTTAGCAACCCCTCCTACATGCGCTCGTGTCATGTTTCAAGGTGAGGGGTGGTCAAAGGCCCCATGGACTGAGCCCTGACAAAGAGGGCTTGTGCCTGTACAGGCTCCGAGTACTTTCAGACACGTGTTTGCCTCCTCTACCAGTGTACCCTCTGCTACAAACCAACCACCCTGAAGCAGAATGGCCCGGCACCAATATCTTGTATAAGCCCTTTCCTCCTCTTACTTCCTGTCCGTTACCATGTGCCTTCTACACTGGCTGAACTGGTCTTATATGGTCTTTCACCCACTTTTGTCTGTCACCTTGTATGATGTTAAAGCTTTAAATCCCTTTTTAAAACCTTTGGAGTTTCAGCCTCCCAAGCTTGACTCCTCTCCATCTGCTTTTCCTCCTAACATACACCAAAATCTTTGCACTGCTGGGAAACACTACACCCATCACCCTGCACCAGACTCCAGAGTCACTGTCCTTAGGCATGACAGTGAACTATCCTGGCCTTTTAAGCACAAGGGGACTGAAATGTACATGTTGCAGTAAAAACATAGGTTCCTCATTCCATCATTTTGCAAGCCGGATGCAGTATTGGCTAAATGAATTAGAAAAAACAGCATCACTGCTACTTTTGATTAATAGTTGGACATCTCCAGAAGTAATTGGCCTTCTTTCTGAGTTAGATGAAGATGGAGATTGATATTAGTCTTATATGTTAAGCGTGGAGCTGAAGGGAGGGGCAATTAGCTTAAAACTGTCATGTTTTACATTGCTGTTTGATGGATTATACAATCAATATATAACATAGAATTGTAGTTAACTTCAGATTGTCTGAAGAAAACTAGAACAGATCTTTAACTTCTTCTTCTTCTATTGTGTATGCTAACCTTCTGACTGCAGCTCAGTTCCCAAAGTTTCAAATAATTCCATTGAAAAGAGTCACATAAAACATCTTGCATGAAGAATGACAACAAAGAACAGATATTAAAGAAAATATCTGCACCTTGTGTTTAAAAGATGCATTTTTCTACTGGAAAATGTGTCAGTCTGACAGCAGTATTAACCCGAACAGTCAGTCAAAGAAATTCTTCTGTGCATGAAGCGTTTTAAAGAGTGCCATTTCCACTTCACTCCTCTTTATTTTCAATTCTGAGTGTTTGAAAGGAATGTTGGAGGCCAGGTTTCCTGTTACAGATCATCTGTTTGAGTTAACTGAAACTTTCTTTCTGAATTCAGATAGGTTTAAGGTGAAGGCGAAAGTTGGGGGGGCGGAGAGCACATCTGCTTGTTGTTTTATTTGAAAAAGAAAACGAAGAAGATGCTTACCTGCTTTCAGAAAGGAACACAGTAGGTGGAGGTGGTGGAAGACAGAAGGCGAGAAAGGAAATAACACTTTAGAGGGCAAATCAGATGGTAAGAGCCCTTGCACGACCTTCAAGTAATGTGTGTGTGTGCACACCAACATATTTCCACCAGATCTTGTCTTTCACATGTCCCACTGGCCCGGTGGACCTTTGTTGTGACCGGTGGAGGGAGAGACATGTCTGCTGACAGAGCTACTTCACTCAAGCGTGATAATGCAGGACACTGGAGCATTGTGGGAGCGATGGCAGGAAGGTTTCTGTCCGAGGCCAGCTGATGAACTATGGCTAAAAAGGTGTTACGGTAGCAGCAGGATAGACACAGTCGCTTCTCTGTTCAAGCGTGACCAAACTTGAAAGCGAACATTATCTGTAAAGTGCGTCTGAGGAAGACAAGAGAAAATGTAGATAAGAAGATAAAAATAAGCCATGAGCCAAGTGTGCATTATTAACATCAGGGTTCTGCATCTTGTTGTGCTTGGCGAAGACATTATCGAAGTGTGTTGTTGAGTTTATGCGTCTGTGATCTGCCTGTCTGTTTGCGCACCTGTATGCGGGGGGTAAATTGTACTTTATTACTGGCATATAAAAGACAAACAGAGAGTAATGAGAGAAAACAAGGCAAAATGAGAGAGAGGGAGAAAAGAAAGTGAAGCCAGAGTGGAGAGTCAGGCTTGTCAATTACTTCTAGAGCAGCTGGCGGTTTTGGCAAGACGCTGTGTTACGGCTCCCTTTCTCTCGGGCTCTGCACACCCAGACATTGCAGTCTCCTTGGTTTCAACTCCATTAGGTGACAATGGAGCCTTTGGGAGAGTCAGTGCTTTGGCATAACGGGCTTCTGGACTGTATAAAGACACCCATGACTGTTCCCTCTGCATACTAATGATCACTCCTCAGATTCATGTCAGAGTCCCTTTCAGCTCGCTGATGGTAAGCTGTGCTCCCTTTGATCTCTCTGGGCAGGTTTGCAAGGCCAGAACTGTTGTCTATTTTTTTTTTCGCCCCTACACCGTGAAGGACACAGTCCCATGTGGCAGCATGTGTTGAAGTTCTTGCAGGTGTGTGTGTGTGAAAGAGAGAGAGAGAGAGAGAGAGGGAAACAGAGACAAGCAATGAAATGAAACTGCTTTGCAATACAAGTGTTGGCACTGGCTTTCGTTGCCTAACTGCCACTGACAGCAGAATGCTCAACTTCCTGCTGTTTCTAGTGCTCTGTTTACTCATAACAGCCAGTGGAAAAGTGGGTGGGCTTTTTTTTTTTTTTTTTTGTCCTATCTCGTGTTTTTAGAAGTCATCTTTCTCCAAAGCAAGGAGATAAACATGGCTACAAATGTACACAAAACAAATTTGGTATGTAATCATCTAGGATAAACCCAGAATCAATATACTGTATGTTTTTTTCCTCATCTCAGTAGTTCATTTTTTACTGACATGCTGCAATGTCAAGTTCAGGATGCAATGTTACAAATCTGTATAGTTGGTTGCTAAACAGTGTGTTTGCTTCGTCTTCCCTTCTCTGCAAAGCGACCATAGTGCTCCTTTCACTTCTGTCCAACATGGTGCCGATTGCAAGACAAATAAATGTATTAGATTACATTACAGTGTGAAAGCATTGCGCTTAATTAGTATATCATTGTCAAGGAACCTGCTTTACAGGTTTTCACAACAGTGCAGAGTTCTTTATCTGCAGCTAATAAGAAAAAAAGTCTGTTTTTTCTGTTAGTTTTGTGGATTGGTTCCTGTAATTTTCTTCCACATTCTAAGCACTGGGGCTGCTCGCTTTATTCGACCTCGAGGAGACCTGTGAGTGTTCCAGTGGAATCTGTGTACTAGCTGTAGCTGAAGGTTAGATATTTTAACTCATTATCTAGACTTCTTTTGAGGTAGCAGAAAGCTCAGCCATCCACACTGCATGTTATGTGTGCTCTTTTCCTGTCTGATGCTGCAGTGTGATTAAGACCTCTTTCACAACCCGGGCATCCGTCACCATGGTAGCACACTGAAGTGAGCACCAAACAGACAAGCAGATATGTGTGTTTTGTGGGGGTTTTTTGTGCATGGACAGTGTACATTTCAATAAATCTTCACATTGCATCTGTGGTGTTTGTGGTGTGAGTGTGAGTCTCAGCTGCATTCTATCATTTTACTCAGGGCTATCTGATAGGACGTCAGTTTGCTGTTCAAATAGTCAAGGTGTTGATGGCGATTTTTATGGCGTCTTGCTGATTTCCCTTGAAATTTGCAACCGTCAGACAATGGAACTTTCAGATAATTTCCAATAGACAAAGATTTTCATGCACAAAATTTAAAAAAAAAAAAAAAATGTTTTAGGGTTACAAAGATCACCATGGAAACAAAGTCCAGAGTAAATATTGAGTGGGAGGGTAGTCTGTCCCTGGTTACATTGCAAGACTCTTCCCAGGTGGTGTCTGTGTTTTATTCTCAGTGCAAACGCTCACCTGTTTACAGCAGGAAAAGCCCCAGGTGTTTCAATTCTAAAACTGACATGTTGCCAAATCCAACCGTCGCAGTCTTTTTGTGTGGAGTCCATATGTGAGCTGCGCATGGGCTCTTCAAAGGAGTGGTCACTGTGTGTACACAAACCACTCCTCGCTCTTCTGCACGGTTGCTAAGCCTGCTACTTTGCATTTTTGTTTTCATTTCCATGTCAGAAAGTCATTTTCCCGAAGGATCTCAAGCAAACTTAAGCAAATGGACTCACATGACACAGACACTATGGGGCACATTGTGCACTTGTGACCAAGTAGCAGCAGACTGTGCCACCCAAGGCCCATCACTACATAGACTCCTCTTGTAGGCTTGAGTTAATATTAAACTCTTGTATGAAAGCCAAATACAATGAAAGTCCCAGCACTGAATACTACACAAAGAACCACTTCAAAAAACAAGACTAATTCAAGGAGGACATGATTCTCCCCTTGGTTGCCTAGTAAGCATTTATAAATTATTTAAAAACAGTATTAAAACTGATTTTTGTCTTGCAACCTTGGAAATATGCCTAATTAGAAAGGGTTATTAAAGTGTGTCCATAAGCAAAGTTTGCTTAATTAGCTTCTTATACATTAATAAGTAGTCTGGTCTTTATGAGGTTTAGACACATGTTAATATCAGGATAAACAAAGAGCCTGTTTTAGAGGTCTTCTTTAGAGGTCTGCTTCACCTGCAAAATGTCACTGAAGCAGACACACAACTCTCTGCACTGCTGCTGTTAACTGAAACTAATGCTTTATAGATTTTATGGGTGAGCAGCTCATACATTTATACAATTTTAACAATGCATATTGGGACTCCTGACAACTGTTACTCCAAGAGTAGATATACAGATATATATGTATAGTTTATACCTAATTCGGGTATTCATCAAAATATTTATTAATAATGTTACTTAATAATTACATTTTCTAATTAATAGTGATGAGTAATTTGTAATATAAATAGATCATTCTTCTTCGTTAGGTGCTATCCATTATTAAACCCACTGACTGGAGGAGGATGCACCTGCACATATATAATCTGGCTCCTGGTAATATGACTCATCCCATCATATGAATCCCATTGCAATGTTTGGATGACACTTCAGCAATAATGTTTTTTTTTTAAGCTGCTGACTAAAAACTTTAGCACCTTTTGTTTCAAAACTGTCATCTTTATTCTGACACAGCCTATCTACTAAGGCCTTAACACGACTCCCGATACATACAATATGTGATATACTCAGTTTTGCAAAGGTGGCCATCAAGTTTGAGGAAATAATTAGCATCACAAAAAGAAATAACCGGATACTAAACCTTCTAAAAAGGAGTCAAGGGCAACAGTCTTCCTTTCTAGGTCGTATGTTTCAATTATTAAATTTGTGTGTTTAATTTTGTGTAAATTTTTTTGCACAAAAGCAGCATTTACATAAGGTCGGGAACTGTCTAAACTGAAAAAATATATACGATTTTATTTTTACGATTGTAGATTTATAGTTTTGTGTTTAATTTAAATTTGACTTCCCAACTTTGTTCACGAAAGACTATATTTGAAAAGAATGAGGAAAAATACCAATATGATACAGAATATCCATTTCATCAATTAATAGTATTGCTTATAACTTTTGCCCATGTGCCATGACCAACAAACATAGTTAACTGTTAGTATTTTAGCCATGTTAGCAGCATGATTCTGTGACTGGAAGTGTTGGTCTATCAGTCCAACACTGTGGTCCAAACTGAAGAATCTCTATGACAAAACAAGACTGGGATGAAATTGGGTTCGGACATTTATGTTACCCAGAGGACCAATCCTAATGAGTTTGGTAATCGCCTAACTTTGACTCTAGCGCCACCCTCAGGTTGACATTTCTGGCTCTAAAATTAGAGAAAACAACAAACAGTGAATCAGAATGATCTTGGAAATGTTTTTTCCCAACTCCAGCAAGTCAAAGTTTCCACTTATTATAAATATTAATATTAATATTATCTGAATAGCTACCAGATGGATTTGCACAAAATTTGGTGCAAACAGTTATTGTTCCCAGATGATGAATCCTAATGACTTTTTAAAAAATTATTGCCACTATAACATTCAGATTTGCCACTTTGAGGGAAATATGTCCACAATTATTGGAAGAACTATCATGAAATTTGGGCTCAGAAACAAATGTCCCAATAAAGATGATTCACTTTGTTGATCTTTGGTTTGTGACCAAATGTATGAAAAACAAAGAATGTTTACATCAACCTCTGCTACACTTTGTGCTTATAATAATTAGCCAGTGTTGGCATGTTAACACACCAAGCTATCACACATACAAACATGCTAAGCTGTATACCTGGCTTAGCAAAGCTAATTAGCCAACATGTTCAATTAGTCCAGCAGATAACACTGAATGGAATGCTTATACTCTCTTAATGGCATCGTCAGTTTCTGAAATCTGGTCCTTCAGTTGGTTCCATTGCTCACAGAGATATGCTTTTTCCCCTGCATCTGTATGTTAGCATTTTTTGTGCGAGCATGTTAGGGTGCTGATTTTGTTTCTTCCCTGCTGCTCTCACTATCTCTTGGACTTCGGAAGTTGGTTAAACCAGTCAGAATTCTTCACATGACTTACCCAAAACAAGACACAGAAAACTGAACATAAAAAAAGAAACTTAATTACCCAGAGAGAAGAATTGCAAGCATGCAATAGACTGCATAAAAGGAATATATTCATCCAAACTTTTTTTTCTTCCTGATGTCATGCCAACCAAACAAAACAAGACTGGGATGAAATCTTTGGCTGAAATCTTTAAGGCCTGAGGGCTGAGCAGTGTAGATGAGTGTACTGTCTGTCTCAGTAAAGTACTGTGGTTGTCTCTCAGAAAACTCATCTGACTAACCAGTCATCTCGTGACTCACTGACACACTGAATACTGACATGAGATGCACACCACACCCGTATAAATAAAGATTTTGCTTAATCCACTTATTATAGTGGTGAGAACATTCATGAGCATCATCGCGTTGTCTTGACAGGTAAAAGGAAGCTACAAAAACTCTCGATCTCTATTCTGTTGGCGAAAAATCCATGCACAGTAAAGAACTCATCTAAATTATTGACCGAACCCTCAGCTGGTGGACTGTTTGTCTCATATTGATTCCACCAGAGCAAATACCAGATTCAAATGTGTGAGCCACAGCATCTGCACCCCTGCCATTTGTATTATGTCAAAAGCAATATGAATCTGCATCTGCTTGTTATAAATTAAGCTTTGACTTACTGGGTTTTCTTTCAGGTACTAGATTTGTCCTCAACTGACTAGAACACTCTTCCATTTCATCATAATACACTGTATTCCCTCTGTAGCCATTAGTTATCTAAACTCTTGTTTCTTCCACTATGGTTCCATGTTACTGACTTTTGAAGTGACCCAAAATTAATCACTCTCCATATATTGTATCTAATTGAGAAATCCTTTTTAACATATTCCATATTTCTCTGTGTTTTCTTGTAGTGAACAGCCGCAGCTGCAGCTATGCCGGGGTGTTTCTAGTCGAAGGTGCAAGTCGTCACTCCCTGACTTTCAGCATGGCTTTTAAGGTGTGCGAACAGCTCTCAAGCACCTTGGCAAGTCTGGATCAACTCAAGCAGGCTTATGAGAAGAACATGGAAACCTGCAGGTGAAACTACAAGTCTTTATCGAATAATTACTTCAACTAATTGCTGTGAATATTTGCTTTTTTGAAAAATTTTTTGAAGTTTTCTAAAGCCTGTTAAATGCAATGTTTGGTTTTGTTTTCAGCTGTAGTTCATAAAACTTAGAACTACCACTTTACAATGAAACATTTACGGTTTCGAGCCCAATTCCTAAAGATTTTGTTATGAATTGGCCCCTCTCATATCTTTTTAGTCTGCATGTTTTTCATCTTCTTCAGTGCTAATGTAACCATGTACAGTGACACTCGGTCGCTGGCTGGTTCAAACCCCTCGACTAGAAAGAAATCTCACTGACTTCTGCAGGAAAAGGCATTTCTTTGGGGCAAGCTTGAGGTTATGAGCCCTGAACCGCTGAAAAACCATCTCTAACCGCTCCAAAGCCAGGTCTTCTATGGGTGCAAACACCAGAACATCATCTAGATAGCACAACAGACTGAGAAAATTCTGGTCACCAAAAATGCTTAACATCATCCTCATAAAGTTTGCTGGACTATTGCACAGTCCCTGGGGCATACGATTATACTCATACAACCCAAAAGGGGACGTGAATGCTGTATACTTTCTGTCTGCTTCATGCACCTCAACGTTATAGTAACCCGACGTGAGGTCCATGGTCGAGAAAATAGGCATTACCACCCAAAGCTGCCAGAGCATCAGCTGGATGGGGTAGAGGGTGAGCATCCTTGATGGTTCAAGCATTAAGCCAGCGGAAATCATTACAGACCCTCATATCACCTGATTTCTTCCAAGCAAGCACCAAAGGTGATGCAAACTCGCTGCTGGACTTCCTGATGATTTCTCGCTCCTCCATCTCATCCAACACCTGTCTCAGTTTCTCATACTGAGTAGGCGGTATCCTCCGGCATGGTAAGCGAAAGGGTTTCTCATCCACAACTCGAATCCGATGAAGGCATCCAGTAGCCTTAACACAATCCAACTTGTCCCTAGAAAAGATGGACTGAAACTCTCCAATTAAGTGAGCAAGTCTTTCTTTGCAAGCAGGTGACACTTCACATGAATCAATGTCTATGTCAGGCAGTCCAATGTTGCGCAACACCGAGTGCGGTGTGACAGCTTGGCTGGTTCATTACGCACAGGACGGTCAGGCAGTGTGGAGATCGCAGAGACTAGGCTCTGCTCGTCATGGCAACAGACAGGGCTAGTCGTTGATAGTTGCACATTTTGCTGCACACTGTGCTGTGGGTCACTGATATCTCCAGGATCGCTGAAATTTTCCAGTGCCCCACAAAGATACACATCAGCCAGTTTCGCGTTTCGCCTCAGAGCGACAGGCCTCTCAGAAGGACTTATCACTTTCAGTGGCAGCCACCCATCATCTCGCAGCAAAGCCACAGTTCTACCAACTATGACTGATCTAATTATCTAATTAATCTGGCTGATTCAAACCCCTCGACTCTGCGCTGTGTATTTTATTTTTGTTTGAACAGAAAAGTCGGAAGGCCGTGTCTTTTTGTTTTGCCGTTTATTTCTCATGCACGTCTCTCCAGAACTGACAGCGTGCCATCAACGCCAGCCGCACACCACAGCTCCAGAGAGGGCGCCACCGAGCCAACAACAAATACGACCAAACTGTAGCAAGTGGAATTATTTAATTACATATACACTGTTACACTAATCAGTGTGAAATCCTCTAACATAACTTGAAATTCACGTGCACTTGGTAACCATCGCACTTCCAAATACAGTAAAGGAAACCACCAGCTGTTTAGTGATGTAATGGCCTTAGACTTGGCAACTTGGAGACGGATTCCTTTCCGTTTCAGCAAATGTTTACAGCTTCTAATATTTCTTATGTCCGTTCAGGAACGGCTGGAACAACAATGGGAGCACTGCCATCCTCAGACACACACCACACGAGAACTGCGCAAAGAACATGACTGGGTTGATTACTCATTCACGCATAGAAGAAGGAGATCGATATGATGCCTACTGCTATGATGAAACAGGTGACTTTACCCACAGGAAATACTCACACTTGATCTGCACAGTGAAATGCTGCTACACAAATTGCCATATAAATTCACGTTCGTTTTTGCATGGACTTTGTGATTTGCTTCTGTTTTGGTAACGTTGTCTTCCTGTTCCTCCATGTGTCAGATGGGCCTGAGAAGAACTGTTCGAAAGCATTTACAATAAATGAACAGTTACCCTCAGACGAACCAGGTCAGTGCACTATGCTCATTCACCTTCTCATACATTTAACATTCAAAATGTAAACACCAATATACAGTGAACGGACACCAAAGCAGGAAGATGATGTATTTTATATGACGTCAATCATTAAGCTAACAGGAAAGATTATTTTGCAGGATTATATAATTTTCTGACCTGTAAATAGAGTAAAGGAAACCTCTTAGAACAAGTCAGTCTAGTTACCAAATGACCTCATCTCTGTGTAGTCAACAGTCAACTCTCAGCTCCTAGTGATGATACCTGAGGCGGGACATGTGGTTAACCCAAATTCTATTCGGCTGAACAAAAAACCACCGAGTGAGGTTACTTTTTATGGCAATGAGTGCTCATAAAAGGTCCCAGCCACTGAGTATCCTGTTTCAGCTCTAAGTACAACAGTCAAACCATTCATTAGCAGTGTTAGAATTTAACATGGCCTCATTACGGCTATTAGTTTGTGGATTATTCTGCAAAGGACAGAATTACAAAAAAAATTATGATTCGTTAAGGCAAAATGCTAAAATAAATTACTATGTACACATTTACATGGGGATGTGAAAAAATGTAAAATGTTACACTAAAACCTTGTACTAAAACAAATACTGTGAGCAATGAGAATAATTTGGGTCACATTCAGACATGATCCTGTCAAAGGACTGTTCAGTAATTTAGCTCTACCTATTTAAACTATATTATGCAGCACTGTATGAGGAATGACTGACTACAGCACTGTGAACAGTTCAGCTTTACTGGAAAAGTCACTCAGCCATTTTGTGTAACTTTGCACTGTAACTTAGCACAAAAACTAATTGTCACTGTGCGATAAGATTAGATTACAAAAGCAAAAGATTTAAATCCCCAAAGGGAATGTAATTAGGCTGTAAGGCATGATAGATACTGTCAGTTTTTCTTTTTAAAAGATGGTTGATTGCTTACAAAATATATAAAAAGCTACAAGTTTTGTATGTTGAGTATATTGTATTGTAGACATTAATTAGTATTTTCTATAATATTGTCCAGGGTCTAAACCTTGCACTAATGTTAATATTTTCGGATTTTATTAATCTGGTTAGAAATAATAATAATAATAATAATAATAATAATAATAATAATAATAATAATAATAATAATAATAATTTTAACCACAGTACTTGAATTACTCTGGTAAATTAAAATAAATAATACTGTAGGGTTTAACTTAATTGTATTCATGGATTATTAAACCGTTTTGGCTCAGTAGCTGTTGTAAATGTGCCATGTAAATGACTTGGCTTGGCTGTACTCATGCGTGACTTTAATCATGCATGACCTCGTCTGTTTTCCAATCAGCTGAGCCCTCAGCACAGCCTGAGGCTCTGACACCAGCAGAAGGCGAGGAGGGACCGGAGACGACTCCAAAATCTCAACCCGAGGACGCCACTGAGAGTGAGGCTGGTCACACAACAGCAGCCCCTGGGGAAGGGGCTCCTGGGGAGGAGGAAGAAGCTGCAACTCCATCAGCCACTGGCGTTACCACAGAGGTGAGGACAGAGGAGCCAGAAGACCCAACGAAGGATCTTCCTGTAAAGGAAGACTCCTTTGGAAGGGGCGAGAACAGCAGCGTGGGACCCATTTTTCCTACTGGAGACTTCGACCTGGCTGCTGGATCTGGAATGCAGCCACCTGTCTCTGGGGATGACGGTATCTCTCCAACGGCCCCTGTCGGAGCTCCAGAGGAAGCAAAACCCTCCATTATAAATGAGCGACCCAATGAGAAAATAGAGTCAGACGGAGATGTTGCCAAATCAGACCGTAAGAAAAACACACAGCAAGACAAACTGCTACAAAGCACAAATAGAGATGTGTAGATGATTAGGCTCTCACTTCAGTATTCAGGCTTATGTAAAACTCAACAATGATAACGAATTCCTGCATCATAGCCATGAAATCAATTAGACCCTCTTTTTCTTCTAGTAGTTCTATAAAAGAAAAGGAGTGCCTATTCAGCTTTATTGTTATATTTTTTGAACTGCAAAATATCACAATCTTCCTGTTACTGTGTTATTGCCTTATATCCCACAACATACTAGAGTAGAAAGCTTATGTTAATTTGCATTTATAATATATGAAAACATGCTTTACAAACAGCACATTCTGACATCAGATGCAACAGGTTTGGGGAGGACTGGAGTAACTTTTAGAACATAGGACGCCCCCTTGTGTTAGTTTGAGCTGTGGAGTGGATTTATCAGTTTATTATGGGAACATACTGAATGCACAAAGCTTAAGGCACTGAAACATTAAGTTGGAGTTAAGCCAAACCCTTTTGACCTTTAGTTTTATTTCAATAAAAATAACAGTCCTACAAAATAAAAGTTCAGCTCATACAACAGATCATAACAAATGAAAAGCAACTTTCTTGTGATTTTATTTAGTGCCTGCAGCCTCACAAACATGAGAAAATTCAAATAGAATTTCAGATATTTTAAACTGAATGACAATGCTTTCAATAGCTTTATTTTTAGAGAGCATTTGTGTGTTTAATTTAACAGTGAACAGCTTCCTCTAAGATGATTAAAATGTACGTTTTTTTTTTTTGTTTGATTGTATTTTAGCTCCACAGCAGCGACCTAATGGCAAAGGAAGGGTCATGGGCGACGTTGCACCCGGAAATAACAAAGACGAGAGCGGCGGTTCATCAAGTGAGCAACTTCACCTATACCTCACATTCCCTGAAGTGCAGTTAAATAAGATAGTGTTGGGAAAAGTGCACTCCTTTTTGGATTTGCAGTGATTCTTATTTCTTGATTCTCCCTCTAGACTGGCTGGTCATTATTGGGGTGATTGTGGCAGTTGCTGCTATTCTCCTTGTATGTGCAGCTGTCGCCAAAAGAAAAAGGTATGACTTTGATTACTGTCTATTACACACAATTTCTCTGTCTTAATGTGCAAATTAAGCCGTAAACAGTAGGGTCAATATATAATTGCGGGACTTTTTGTACCATAGTTGACAGGATTCATAGCTGATATTTTTGCTGTTTTCAGGCCTGAAATCAACATGGCCACCTATAACCAAACACCACATGGCGTTTTTACAGAAAGATTCTTCTAAATAGTATACATACAATTGAGTAAAATTGAAATTTATTTATAAAAATATTGTAGTAAACCTGTGGACATGCCATAAATCCACACTTGACTCACACACTACTTTATATGAAATAACCGAACAGAAAGCCTTGGAGACTTACCAGTCTTTTCTTCAGAAGGAAATGACATCATGTGGAGCAGGTCATGTGATCTGGAATTAGCACACTTCCTTGAGAGGTGTTTTTGTAATGAGGAACTTAGTTATTGTAGCGGCCCCTTGGATTCACTCAGCAAGACGCAGTTTCAAACGGGTGTGGATTTATTCTCACTCTCGAGCAGCACCGTGTACCATAAGCACCGTGAAAACTACAGAATTAAACAGAATACAAAATGCTTCACTGTAGTATCACAAACAATTCACATAAAAATCATGTTTACATCCAATACAAATAAACGCAACTAATCTGATAATAATGCATATTTAACATTTTCATACCTCATTCCGCCGTTCCAAGGACGCTAATTTAAGTGTTAGCCATCAGCTAGCATGCTCTCCTGCTCGATATACACACACGTCGCTGTTCAGAGCGTTTCTCCGACGGTTTAGACAAAGAAACAGGAAGTTCGGCGTCACAAAAACCGCAGAAGAAGAAGAAACGCGCGCTTAACAAAATAAAAGCGGAACAGACCTCAAGGTGGCACTGCAGGACTACAATGTCTTCTTAATACATAAACAATATTGTGCAGGAGAATAATAATACAATTTATCAGACATTTACAGTTATATTGCCAAAAATGAAATATCCGTCATGATTATCTCAACTTAATAAAAAGAACACAATCAAAACAATTTTTGAATAAGTTCATTTTATTATTGTTTAGCTGATTAGAAGGTGGTTGTTATTAAATTCAGATGGTTATTTAATTGACACTTTAGCGATATCCAGACATTTTATATTAATAAGTGATTGTTTCCATAATAAATAATTATGGAATTTGTAAAGACATGATCATAACAGACATAAAAAAAACTTTTTTTTTTTACTCCTAATAAAAATGCATGCAAGATATAGCTCCTTGGACATCAAAAGTCCCTCAATTATATATTGACGTAGTACATATTTTCCTCAAAAATGTGTCTGCATGTGCTTCTGCAGCTGGTGCGGCAGGCAGCAAACCCTCATGATCACATCCAAAGATGGCGGCGAGGGCAACGGGGCAGCAGCCTCGGCCTCCAGCTCACACAACCAGGAGAGGGAGCAAGAAATGGTGACTCTCATGAACAAGGAGAAGATCCAGGAGAACGGCAACACCGAGGAGTTCACCGTCATCACATTAGAGGAGTCGACAGATAAAGAGCAGCTGGCGTGAGGACAGACAGGAAAGAGTTGGCATAAGGAGGGAGGAGAGTGAGGAAGATGAGTCGGGAGAGTAGGCAGGTGGGGGTTGGGGGCTCCAAACGCTGGGGTTGTAAACTGCTTTCCAGCACTGAATGGACACCAGGTGTGTTATTTAGGGAGACTGTCTCCACTGAGGTACACAGCGTTGTATTGGCTCTGAAGCCTCTCAGTGAGACCAGGTCTTTTTAAAAACCAACATGTGCAGCATTTTGTTTGTCTACCGGGTTAGTTAGGGGCTGGATGGTGGTCAGCAGGGCGTGGGAATGTGTTTTGTGTCAGTTCATGTGTTTGTGAATTTATAAGCTGTGTCGACAATGGGGCTGAGTGGGTTTTAATGGTGGGTGATTTTACAAATTATTCTCCCTTCATTGATTTGTTGGATCCAAAAACGTCAGACTGTTCAGCCTAAGTGGGGAATAATAACAAATCACCAAGGAGAACTGATTTATTTCATCTGAAATTCTAGAAGAAGAAAAAAAAGTTTTTAAGCAAAAATTCCTTCTTGGTGTTTTCTGTGTATTTAATTTTGTTTGTTCCGTTGGCTTCTTGTTGTTGCCTTGTGTATAGTTCAGACATTGCCTGTGAACTGGAATTTGGGTTTTTCCATTTTCAAGCAAACTGGGGGTGTCACTTCTTTAATTTATGCAGCTTTGATCCCCTTTTTCTTGGTCTTTGTATATAAAGTATATGTTTTGAAAAAAACTTAGCAATAGCTGCCAGTGCTTTTTTTGTTTTTTTGGTAGATAAGGGGCTTTGTGTCTCTTTTGAGTAAAGGAATGTGTCCATTTTGGGGGAGTTATTTAATTAGAAACTGTGCCTCAGAGGTAAATGATTGTGAATGGATATTGTAAGAATCAACTTGATGTATAGCATCCTAAATTGTGCACTTTTTTTGCACCACTGAAGTCAGTTAATATGACATTTATATTGGGTTGGCAATGTGGTGATGATATCCTGAGGATAAGAAAAGTTCTAATAATGATGTATACATACTATATACACAGTGTGTACAATGATTAGGGAAATAAAGAAAGCGCAAAAGAGAGAACTGGAATGAATCTATAGCACATTAACCATTTTTGGATGCAAATTTAAGCAAAATCTTTTGATAAGTGAGTGACAGAAGCTTAGATGTAGATATCGGATTCAATAGCACATAAGATAAAGGGGGCACCGTGTGCTGTAAACACATGTTAAAGGTTTCTTCATAGAAAAACAGAGACTGTGACAACACTGTCTGTGTTCTCCCGAGGGAGGGGGTTGTGATGAATGAAGCTTGTGTGCTTGCTGAAGCCTCGTGTGCCAGTTGCTCTGTACATTCATACATGTAAACAAAATGCTGCAGTTTTTCTACTGACCTTCTCATCAGTAAAATATATCATACATTGTGTCATATCAATATTATTCCCTGTGTGACCGCGATTGTTTTTTCTGCCTGGTTTTCAGTATAAAGCTGAATTATATACAGTGATGGCAAACAGATTTTTGTTTCTGATTTCATCCCTTTTTTTTGCTTTTCTATAATTTGTTTTGACGAGAAGTAGCAAATGTACTAGATTAGGAAGGTTTTATGACAAATTAACAACAAAAAAAGAAGAAACATATCGCTGAAAACATTTGTAAAGTCATGAATGAAATAAATGTGCATAGAAATAGACACGCTGGAATGTGGTGTTCACTCACTGATGTGCTCCGTATGTGTGAAGACAAAAGGGAGCGAATGAATGGCATGACTGGAAAACGCAAGTGGCTACATTGCTCACACATAAGAGGAAGTTTGGTTTCCATGGCACCAGGGTTGTGATACGAGAACATGTTAGCACAGGAAACAAAGAATGAGACAAAGACAGCCATTTTGAAAGATAGCAATGGCATCGTTCCAGCATGAAAACGCCTGAAACATACTCAAAGGACAATTGCTGTTTAATTTAGCAAGCATTTATTATACAGTACACTTCCATAAAGCTGCAGATATAGTGCTGCCGTCAAAATGACAAATGTAGTAAATGTAAGGGAACAGCATGTACTTGCTTGTATATTGTTGAAGAAATTTCACCCTCAGTCCTTCGAAGTTTGTTGTAGTGCTGTGTTTTATTGGTATTTCCGGTAATACGGTGGATTTACCGACACAGAGTATGGGTCTGCATCTTTATAGGGATGTCAGAGGATGGATCAAAGGGTAGGGAGGGGGCTGTATGCAACTACTAAGGTGAATAAAGGTTAATTTGCGTATAGTTGCTAATCAGTGACAGAGGGTAAGACAACAGAACAAAGGGTAATTGAGTCAAGGAGTCTGGCAAACAACTGCAAAGAGCAAAGGTGTGATAGTAGCACATAACAAAAGATAAAAGAATTGTGGATAACCGTGGGAAATGGAGTGAAGGAGTGACACCTGACGGTAAGTATCTGTAGCAAAAAGTGTGGTATCTTCTTCATCAATATTCACCAACCATTGGTTGTAATCACATTTTGTAATATATTGCACAGTTTTTGCTTGTTAAAGTTGTTTCTGTCTGTGATGCAGCAGCTTCTAAAGGTATATGCTGTATCTCGAGCAAACTGCAACAAAAGTTGACTGTTTTTAGCTTGATTGTAGCTAAACTGATTACAGAGAAGTGCACATGTTAAATGTTTAGACTGTCAACTGCAGAGTTATTTCCAGTTTTTCCTCAGTAATGGTACAGTGTGATTCTAAGTCTTGCTTACATACTCCACCTCTGTGAAATGCACATTTCTGTCTTCATACTTGTGAATCTAATGTTTCCATACAATCCTTGCGGGTGTCCTTTAAAATGTCACATACACTGTTGTTTAAAGAAAACGCATCCCCTCAGAATTTCGCACTTTGTATCCTTCCTTAGCCATGGTGTGTTACATTTGTGACTAGCATCACAAATAAAAGCATAAATAAAAGATATTTAATAGTAGTAAAGACAATGCTGACTAATATTTGACAGTTACTATCCAAATCTTACAAAATTAACATTGGCAGCTTTGCTAAACACGACACTGGCTGAAATTTTATCAGAATCAAGTTGCTTCAAATTAGCATTTTAAACAAAAACAAGAGAAGTTCTGGCAAAAGCAAGTAGTGTCAGTCCAATCTGATGCAATTTGTAAGAAATAATGCCACATATTTACGTTATGGATGACAAAATTTTAAAGACAATGCGCTCTCTTTGAGCACCCTTCAAAGTCTTTCGAGAGTGTGTGCTCAATCTTAAAACTTTTCGATGTTATTTATTACCCTAATCTGGAGAAATCAATTGCTAAGTGGACTGGAGATGCTTAAAAATAGCCAATGAATAGCCCATTGTCCTTTTCAGCCTAGTTAGCCCAGCTGTACCCTTTGTGTTACACTTTTAGTTGTTTTTAGAGTAGATAACACTGGTAAAAATTAAATTGTCTAGACTTTCTGGGTGTCAGAGCAACTGAAATACAGAAACAAACATGAAATTATGTGATTCTGTGTGTAAGCAGGATGAAAAAAAATGGTAAAAAAAATCCAAACAGAAGCCCAAAGCTTAGTTATGAATCAACATTTATTAGTTATATTTGTATATGTACACCAAAGGTACAACACTTATTGATATGTAGAAACAGATTTTTATGTATACCATAGACCGAGGAAAGAATTCATGTTTTTTTGTTTTTTAAACATTTTTTTCTCTATAGTGTATTCCCCCCCTCCCCACACATACTCTCTGCCTTTACATCAAGATTACAACAGCTTTACAAAGAGGGAAGGCCTAGAAAAGTAAGATGTGGAAAGCACATTGTAGGCAGGAGTGAGACAGGTTATCAGCTCTGTTCAGGAGCTTCTTCAAAAAGACACATTTCAGTAGAAAAGGACAAGCTTGAAGATATATACTGGCTCTTTGTTTGCGTCGATCGGTTTCCATGTACCACTCAGCTGAGCAAGTTCCAGGTGTTTGTGTGTGCATATAGTTTTGTGTAGACAGCAAAAAGGCAAGTGGAGTAAAGGCAGTTTTACCGAGTGGGATTTCTATAAACCTCTTGGATGGCGATGGCACGACAGAAGTCGAATGTGTGAAGATGTGGTACGTAGGAAGGCTAACAGAGAATCTAAAAGATCTAGATGTCCATGTGTTGCAACTTGAAATGCACCAGGTAAACAAAGACGCCTGAGACTAGAATCTTTTCTTTTTTCCTTTGATAAGACAAAATGTTTCAGATGGCTCACCTGAGGAAAGTTGCTCTATACTGTAACAGGCATTTGAATATGATTGATGTTTGTTCTTCCTCTCAGATCAACTACTAGGCTGTGTTTGATTCTTCGCTCTATCCTACATACAGGGCAAATTTGATCTTTTCCTCTATTTGTCTTTCTATTCTCGAACCTTTATCACAGTAATTTCCACCCAAATGACTCATATTGGCCCCCTTTATGAAACCAGAAACTTCCCCTTGCTCTTTTTAAAAAAAATCTTGTTCTTTCTCACTCTTTTTCTTTCTTGTCTTCATGCAAACAGTGTTTTTTTTCAGGATCACTGCAATATCCAGAAAATTCTGCATTGCCACTGAACAGAACAATTATATATTTATGTATGTACAATGAAAATGAATTCACACTGCTTATATCTTCATGGAACAAACATTCAAAACGCTTACATTAGATACAAAAAAAAAGATATTTATATATTGGTGTGTGACAGTTAAGTAAAACAACTAGTTAACAGCTATTAGAGAATAAAAAAAACAAGCAATTTATTACACGATTTCCTCTCTATACATTTCGTCTAATCTAATTTTACTCAGGACATAGATGATTTTTTTCTCTCTCTCTAGAAGATTACATTAAAAATGTCACAGCAATGAAACTATATTCCTACATACCATTTCAATGCCCCCCAAAGAAACAAAAAAGGAACAAAACAAACAAAAAAAACATCTGTTACCTACAATATATACACAAAGTGCAAGGAGGCACTTCAATATATCATGCTTTTAAGATAGTGGTGCAAAAAATAATTATCATTTTTATTTTTTTCATGCTTCTAAAACTGTGAGTTTGAACATAATAGTGGTTCAACACTCAATCCCCATCGGTGACACTATGGTCTGCATTGTCTCCTTACTGGAGAGATGTTTTTTTTTAAATTATTATTATTATTTTCTTTTTTTCCTGAAGATCACAAGGTCAAAAGACGAGGCCTCAAAAAAGCCTGATTACAATTATATAAATGTAGTGACCTTCGAGGTTTCAGAGTGTTTGCATCAGTGTTTGTATGTGTGTGTCTGGAAAAAAACCCAACACAGATGTGTCTGTATGTGTCAGTCTATGCAGTGTGGCGAACACAACACCAAGTGTGCGCTACGGTGTATCAAAGCACACTTGTGTTAATCGAGCTTGGAAACCAAAAAAAAATTATATAAAAAGTACGTGTTTGAGGAACTAAAGGACAGAGTGCTGCACTACCTGTTGTGTTAATGTTCCTACTGTTACTTTAATTTGTTTCGAAGTTGAACACCTTCAAGGCATGGTTGTCATTAAGCACAAAAGAAACAAGAGAGCAGAGAAGGATACAGTGATGAAGACAGAAATCAAATCCACATTACAGAAGTCTCACTCACACAGGCTAAAAAAGATTAACAGCCAGTAGTCCTGCTATGTTTGTGTGTTTGCCACCTTTTTTTTTTTTAAGTCATTTGGTTCTATGAGAGGCTTATATTTCTATTACCTGATGGTTGGCAACATTCTGGCATAATGCATGTTACGGTGTATGTCCATTGTTCTGATCTGAGCTTCCTATAAAACAAAAAAAAGCGCCTTCTCAGTAATATGGACATACAGCTGCAGCATCTAGGGTTTGTAGAAACAGTCTTGAGCTCTGGTGGCAGAAGAAAATATATTGTTTACCTTTATAGGTCTGGCTAAACAAGAAGCTGGCAAGCCTCTCCGAAGAATGTTATATCAATGATCTGTCTCTGTTTGTGCGAGCCAAGAATCTATCTGACAGCTGAGTGCTGCTCTGCTTCTCTCTTGGTTTCTTTTTTTTTTATGTTTCTGCTGGTTCACCTTCTGTGCTCTGTCAGTGTTTAATAATAACTTCTCTCAGATAGTACACTGGTTCACAGGATCATTCAGCCGCTGGAATGTAGTCGGAAATGTGTGTGTGCTTTCTGTTTGTGCTGGGAAACCTCCCTCTCCATCACATTAGAATATTACTCTCTCTGTCATCGTTTGTTTTTAGAGTCAAAGCTTTCAGAAGTTGTGCTGTTAAGAGGCCATTTGTTTGAGGTGAGCAGCTCTAAGGAGCAAGTAAACATTTTAGGGATTACTACATTATTTTTTGTTCCCTGTAAAAGAGTAAACATACAAGCCTGAGTATCTTTTTTAAACTTGGAATGCAGTCGACATGGAAAGATAAGCATGACTGTGATTATGCCACTCATTTAGAATTTAATATTATTGGCATTTTGGCTTCATTTGTGCTCTTTCACTTCATTTGTGCTCTATAAAATCATTCACTTGTGCTCAGTTATGTCATTTTTAAAAATTTATTTCATTCTGAAATTGGTTTAATTTTAGTTTCATTGACATCAAAAGGGTAGTTTTCTGGAGGACATAAAAGGAAAGTACTTCACTTTAGGGCAGTGATTTTCGTAGCTTTAAGTTTTGAGGCTTCATCAGCAAACGTATTAACATCAAACTGCTGCGCCAGCCGGTTAAAATGACGTCAATGGACAACTTAAGAAAACTTATGTTGTGTCATGGAGGCAGTTTAAAGGCCTCTGTCAGTTGATTGATTTCTGCCTGTTTGGTCCCTATAATTGACTTGGTCATGTTTTTAACCTCAGCTCTCTCACTCTATCACACACACAAATTAGTTTCAAATCTCACTCAACAGGTGACACAAAGAAATAAAGTCCCTTTTCTAAACAGTAGACAGAAAATGTGGATAAAAATGGGCTCCGTGATAGGATTTGTGCTTTATAATTCCACTTATTGATAGTGCTTGTAAGTTATGAGGCTCAGCATTGTTTTCCTGTTCACTCTCCTCGACTCTTTTCAACCATTTGCTCGTCCTCAGGGATTATGGATAATATTGGGCAAATATAATTGCATCTAGATGCACTTTAAAGACTCTGACAGGTCAGTTATAGATAAGGAAAAAGCAGCGGCCTCATGCACATATTCTGATGGACCGACAGGGATGCAAAGCAAGGACGTTCAGAACATTACATTTGTTGTCACAATGCTCTAACTTTCATTTGTCCATTGGAAGTTGGTGCCAGTGCATCCCCGTGTTATACTGCCACTTCTTCTCTCTTCATATAAACATAGAACCAGGATGTATTGCTAAAACAGCCTATCTAACATATATTTATTTCTCTCTTCCTTCCCTCCCCAAGCCTTGAAGTATGTTGTGCAAGTATCTGCTATACAGGACATAATTGTGCTCTATCAGGTGAGGTATACCTATATTATCATCTCACGGTTAAGTGAATTAGTATATATATATATATATATATATATATATATATATATATATATATATATATATATATATATCAGTCAGATACACAGTTACAAAAACTTTTTTTAAAGGGACTAATAAAAAAAGAAAACTAAGCTACATTAAAAAAAACAATTAGTAGTTCTGTTCGTGTGACTTTTCATTCACTCCTTTTTTCATATATATAGATCACCAGATAGGAAAGCTTGTGGAGCCCAGGAGCAGGGGATCTCTGTGCTGCCATTATTCATGTTTCCATGGTTCCTCCTCAACAAGCGTGCACTCCGCAGCAGAGCCGTTAGTGGCTGAGGTTACCTGGAAGCAGTTAGCAGGGAGATCTAAACAGTGGATCCAAGGCACAGTTTTTAAAAAAAAAAACACACACACACACACACACACACATTTCTTATCAAACTTGGATAAACTAGCTCATTAAAAGATTCCAGTAATGATTCAATGCTGCCATTTATGAGATATTAAGGTCAAGTATTAGCCAAGCAATGCGATTGGTCAAACAGGCTTGTAAAGCTTATATGAGATGACTGATCACA
Organism: Amphiprion ocellaris; assembly: GCF_022539595.1. Classification (NCBI taxonomy): domain Eukaryota; kingdom Metazoa; phylum Chordata; class Actinopteri; family Pomacentridae; genus Amphiprion; species Amphiprion ocellaris. The sequence continues at coordinate 5,955,448 of NC_072768.1, forward strand.
ATTTATTCCAGTGCCATCAGAAAAGCAAATCTATCCAGCTACATCTTTTTTCAAAGCCACATGAGGTAAATGTTTTAGATAACACACATGACTGTAAACATTACTGGCATTGTATAACATACATGCATTTAACTTTAAAGCCAGAATTCAACATTCTTAAAAATTTGTGGTACTTTGGCAATTTAAAACACAGCCTCTGAGGTAGATTTGCTATTTTGCAGCATATAAAAAACTATGGAAGAATACTGCAACTCCTGGACAACCACTGGTGATCATGCTTGTGGGAGTCCTAACAGTGGAGTTTCCTTTACTGACCTGAGAACAGACCACAAATTTACCATGATCACAGACTCAACAGGCAGTTAAAAAAATAAACAAATACAAATAAATAAATTATGATTACAAAATATACACATTGCATGAAAACAAGGTACAAACACTACAGAATGAATGCACTGTTACGGTTTTAGCTACTTTGCAAGTGCTCTACAGCGGTTTTTAAACGGGGTTAGAAACGTGCGTCACGGTGTTTACAGGCAAAACAAAACAGAAAACAGAAGAAAAAAACTGTCATGGTGGAGACTGGAAATAGCCGCTTTTGTGTCACATTTATATGTAAATGTCCACTAATAAATGGAGACTGAGAAAGGAGGATCTAACTTTTCACTATGGACAGATTGCTGGTGTGACAGGTTACCAGCGTTGCTAGGCAACACCCTTCATCCTTTAATAAATGAATAGGCTCATCAGTAGACCTTTTCCACCCTTGTGTGAGTGCGTGTGTCAGAGAACACACACTCTGAACTCTCATATATTATTCTAAAAGCCTGGAATACATTCAGCAGTGGAATTCTAAGTGCTTTATGTTTTACATTATGGGAGCTACTCTGCAGCTCCTCATTTCACAACACGCTTCTGGAAGAAATAGATGGTGTCAAACTGGGAATGACTCATGAACAGCATGGTCGATGGGTGTATGCAGGCAATATATGAACCTCTAATTAGCTCTAACTGGTGACCCTTTAAACAAACCTGTTAAACTATTAAAATTATTTTTAATATAAAGCTCAATATATCACACTCTGCATTAAGCTGAACAAAACTGTAGAAACGTGAATTGAAACTATATTTTCTAAAGATATAATTTTGAAAATGAATGCTGTGTGAACTTTTAATAGATGAGGGGCTGTTAAATAATTCCTCAGGGTCATAATGAGGATTATCTGGCTCTGCCTTTTGAGTTGGAGCCAATCCTCAACAGGTTGCATTCATCAGATTAGGCTAACCATAGAGAGAGAGCTCATTTATCCTTCATTTGTATGCACTGATGTTGAACACTGCTTTGAGCTGAGCTTCAAATTTTGGGATATTCTTTCAACACAAAAGCTGCTATTCCAGAAGAATTAATACATATGTACACATGCACCTGTCGTTGTCTTGAGTGTCAATACTGACATAAAAATAGCAGTGGGTGTATTTGCATTGCCGTGAAACAAAAAGTCAAGCAGACAGAGTCGAGCAAAGGTGCAGGATGAGCATGCCAGAACAGAGAAGTGTTATATACAAGTCTCTATGTCCGTAAGCATTAATTGTACCTTGCATTCATCTACTACGACAGAATTGTTAGCAGTGGCGGTGGCAGTTGTGGTAGCGGTAGCGGTTAAGACGCACTGGTTGGAATTGTTTTCGTGGTGGTTCTTCATGTCATCGTAATAAGACTGGGTCTTCGTCATCATTTCAATGTCGTCAGATTTAGCCATGTGAGCGTCCAGCTCTTCCAGCTCCGCCTTGGACATGTGGTACACGATGCCTGCACCGTAGGAGTCACCCACCACATTCACCGAGGTCCTGAATCGATCCCTGAGGAGACAAACCAGGATCAGAAGAACTTCATTCAATGAGAAAAAAACACGAGGATGGATTTTCAGATGCACGAAAAACAAAAATCCTCATGCAGAAGTAAATGGAAGAGTCATTTTTCTCTTGTCAAACTCACAGCAGCCAGTCGACAGCAACCAGCAGACTGATGTCTTGGGTTGGCAGGCCGACAGCAGTCAGGATCAGCAGCATAGTCACCAGACCGGCACTGGGAATACTGGCTGCCCCAACACTGGCCAAGGTGGCTGTCAGACTGGATGAAAACACAGGAAAGCAGCACTTTGATCACATTCTTCAAATTTCACTCCATCTAACCTCCAAAATCCACTCCGCCACCACCCTTCAGACACCAGTGAACACGGCATTGCTGCATCTCATAGCGACCGATGAAGGTATTCACTCTCTATGGTGCTTGTGTAAAGAGCAAGGGCTGGAGAGCACCAGAGTGGGTCCTGCATCGTTCACAAGGAGAGGTTTAAATGTGAGAGATAGGATATTTAATTTGAGAGTTCATGGATTTATATGCCATAAAAACGTCAGAGTGAAGGTCATCCATCCTCAACTCAGCCTGTTACAGAAGAGCATTTGGGAATGATTGTTACAGACTGAAAAGAAGAGCAAGTGGCCGGTGTTTGTCTTCCTGCCTAACATGAGACACGGCACTGGGCCATGCTGTTCCTTGCTTCCTCCTGGTGGTTTATTTGTTGCGCTGTAAATTTCTTCTCTAAATTAGCTGCTCTGAGCCGTGCAGGTTTTCCTGCACACTGTTAAAAGCCTGCTGAGTTTGTCCTCATTTATTAAGCGCTAACTGAGTTTGCTGAGCCACATTTGCAGGACTCCATTTAAACCTTATTTAAATAGTGGCAGTTACAGCTCTTGCTGTTATGACTAAGAATAGATTTTCTCGAGCTACAGTCTTAAATGGAATCCATTTGAGAAACCTATTTTCATCCAGGAATTGCTCAACCACTGATATGGACATTTTGTTCTTACACTGAACTGTATCTATGGTAAGTTTCAATTTAAACACTCCTGGGTCTTAACTGTGCAACTGAATACATTTCATGTACAAATCACAGGTGTTTCTCTGACCTGACTGTGACAATCTGACCAGGGTCAAGGTGGATGCCGTTCATCTGGGCAATGAAGATGGCAGCCACAGCCTCATACAGAGCAGTTCCATCCATGTTGATGGTGGCACCGACTGGGAGCACAAAACGAGTGACTCTTTTGTCGATACCCAAGTTCTCCTCCAGACAACGGAAGGTGACAGGCAGCGTGCCAGCACTAAGTGGGGACATCAGAAAGAAGAACGTAGATTATACATGTGTATTTATTTGGGTTAATACTAAGGCACATCTGTCAGTATTGATGCCAACCTGGAGGCTGTCCCCAGTGCAGTGATCCAGGCCTGGAAGATGCCCAGGAAGAAGGTGAAGGGGTTTTTCCTGACGATAACAAAGTAAATGCTGGGCAGGAAGATTGCTCCGTGGATGATGAGGCCAATAATCACAGTGATCATGTACATGCCCAGCTGCCTGGCCACCACCTCCAAGTCCTTGATGGAGATGATCTTGCCACAAATCAAACAGGCGATACCGAAGGGAGAATACCTGGTGAGATGAAAAAACACATCTTGTTACTTTAAATCTGGCTTCATATACAGAAAGAAAAGAAATTGTCAAGAAATTTTGACAAATTTTGTTGAACATCAGCATAAGCTTTTAATATGTTTTACTGACTTAATTAGAAATTATAAATTGGCAAAAACAGAAAAAAAATGATTCCTGATTCCAAATGAGATTCAAGAGGTCGATGAAAATCCTAAGTGATACTAACCACATGATCATGATGACAAGTTTCATCACAATCTCGTTGAGGATATTGAAGAAATCAATCATGAGTTTGGCCTTCTCTCCCATCTTGCCCATGCAGATGCCAAATGCAATAAAGAAACCAATCAGACCTGCGACAGAAAATCAGAAATATATCAAAATCTGTGGTGACTCCAGCATCAGGGAATTATTAGTCGGAGATTCTAGGGTTTCTAGTTACAAACATCAGGGTTATTTTGATATTTGCCACTGGAAACGCTTTTTTTTGTAGCCTTGCTAACACCATGACTGCAATGAATGGAATATCTTAGCGACAGTTTTCTGTGAAATTTAGTACAGATTTTATTGGCTTTACATACAACTTTTTTTTGTATTACATTTCCTAAATGTTGGCACTATCTTTGCCTTTGCTGATGGAACATTGCAAATTTCACTACTATGGGATTAATAAAGGCTTATCTTATCTTATCTTATCTTATCTTATCTTATCTTGTCTTATCTTACCTGACTTTAATGGGACCAGTTGGATAAATTCTTGTGACTTCCTTTTTCCATTGTGTTTTTGAGGGAAATGTCTCACAAATTAACACAAAACATTTTATTTTGCAGCAGCTACACTTGTGTATTTCTGTGCCAATTAGCATCAGTTTGCATGGTAAAATGCAAAATGTAGATGTGAACATGCTAAGAAAATACAACACTGTGTGTGTTTTCAGTTGAAATAAGCGCTACGCACCCAAAACATTCATGCCACTTTTGAACTGCAGTGACTTTTTGATTATGAACTGAGGCTCCTTGGTAATGTTAGCCACCAGGCCCTCCACGGCGGTGGCATTGACGTCCTCTTCAACGATCACCTCCACCTTCTTCGTGACCGTCTGAATCTGAAGTAACACAGTAAAAGATATTAAGCCAGATGACTGACGAGCTATAAAAGTGCTTATGACACATTGTTATTGTACATGTGCTTCCTTTTTTGGTGTAGCTTGTATTTCTCTGTTAATAAATCCAAACACAAGCCAGTGCAACTTATAATCCCATAAAAAATTTTGCCACTCATCTGAGAAAGTAATATCACAAACAGACCTGTTGGAAACAAGCCTGCACCAGGTTCTCTGGGAACAGGTTCCTGATCAAATCAAAGAAGGCATCCAAGCTGGACACGTCATCATTTTTCTCGCCCTCGCCCAGATTCTCCTTCAGTTTGGGGTTGCCAGGGTGGATAACTAACACCAGGATGACTCCCAGGATAGCAGCAATAACAGTGGTGGACATGTAGTAGACCATAGCTCTGGTGCCCAGGCGACCGCTAGATTTGGCGTCCAGACCGGCCAGACCTGCACCCCAAAACAAGCAAGATGATGTTTACCTGATAAATATTTGGTCATATTGAATGGAAATGTTGACTCAGCACTGTTGGGGCATGAGGGAAGGAAGCAAACACCACTAGGGGATTACATCTGGGTGTTTGATGATGTCAATTATGACTTCAGAATCAGAATTACAACAATGACAAGTCTTTTTTTAATCTTGTTCTTTTTTGGCATTACTGCAGAGAAAGGTGTAGATGAAGAACTGATTTGCTTTTAGAATGAAACTCATCTATGTTCAAGTCGGTAAACCTTAAAAAGACAAAAAAAAACTGGCAATTTATTGAAAATGTCCAATATTCTTCATGCATTTCATTGTGATCGGTCACACTGCACCTGTGATTAAACTGGAGATGATGAGTGGCAGGATCAACATCTTCAGCATCCTCATCAGGATGTCTCCAGGAAAAGCAATCACCATGACAATATCTGGGTGGATCGGGGAGGCGACACGAAGCAACATCCCTGCTACAGCTCCCAAGATCACACCTGGAGTGCAAGAAGAAGTGGGAGTGAGTGAAAAGGTGAATATGGAATTGATTTAAGAAAATATATTACCTGTGAAGAATATTTTTTTAAAACATGTGTCTTGGACTGTATTCTGTCCTACTGAGATTAATTCAAACCAACAAGTGATGCTCTGATGATTTGTCCTTAAAGACGTCTTAATAACTGCCCCATCGTCTTATCAACTCAGCAGTTTGGAGCTGTACGAGAGCCTGTCTGCAACATCCTTTGGGAGGACGGTGGGCTGTGCAGATAAAACGGGAACCTGCTAAGAGAGCGTAAAGCTCATGGAGGATTAAGATCAGATGCCTTTGAAGCAGGGTGGGAGGAGGCAGCATGTCAGATTCCCTGGTGAAGCATTTGTAATCTCTGCAAACCCGAAACACTTTCCAGGATTTTTTTTTTTCACTTTGTGGCAGGGAAAGTAAAAAAGGCCAGGATTCAATAAAAGATCATCTCAAGCTCACTTTGTACCTCACTGAGCTTTTTTTGCTTCCTTATCTATCTCCGAACCTCTGTCCACCTAGAAGGCTGAAGAAGAGTAACATTTTAAAGACCAACTCTTCTCAAACTAAATCTTTAGTGACCCTGAGAGTCATAATGTCTTCTTCTAACTAGCAGTTCTGTTCCTGCCACACACTGGAAGTAAAGTTGACCTCCGTGTGCTCTCACCCCCCTCTGCCCGGTGGTTGGCCTCTGTGTCCGTCTGTCTTAGCCCAGACAAAACCGCAACATCCCCCCGGGGCTGCACTTCCTCTGCCAAAGATAATACAGGCCTGATATGTTGGTTAATAACACACATTGGAATCAAAAGCCCTCCAGCTTGAAAAAAACAAAACAAACAAAAAAAAACCATTGTAAGCTGTCCGCTGTGCTTCAATCTATCCTCCTGGTTCTAGCAGCATCCTGTGGATTCTGCACACCCAATGGTTTTGGATGCCACTTGATTTCCTGTGCCTCTCTTTGGCCCATTTGCAAGTTCCCCATTCAGACTCTTATCTGCCAAGTGACAGATGATCAATGATCATGCTGGCTCACTTGCTTTTCAAGAGTCCTGCCAAGTGGCGTGAGATGTACACATCAAACACCCAAACATGAAAGCAGATAAAGATTAAGTAAGTTAAATATGCACACATACATGCATTTATATAAGCTTATAGACTGTCCTTGCTGAATGCTGCAGAGGGGCCACATAGCTGTGAGACACAGCTAAGTGTAAAAGAAAAATATATCTGCTGGTGAAACAAATCTAATTAAGACCTAACCAGAAATTGCATCACTACCTCTGTGCCCTTTCCCTTCTATTTTTTCATTAAATCTCGCCCCCTGCAGCGCAATGAGCCACTGCTATAACACCACGCAGTACTTATCATGCATCGCCAGAGGCTGTTTGGGTGTCCAGTGCTGCCACAGAGCATTTGATAGCAACAGGTGGCACAGAACTGGGGAAGGTCAGAACACCCAGTCATCTTACTGTCTGGTACACTGAGCACAGATGGCATCTCCTCTTCACGTTACAAGGAAGCTGCATAATTGAGCTCTGAGTTAACAGAAGCTCAGTGGTAGTCGGCGTCTATCTTTAGCATGTTGTGCTTTCTTTTCTTTTTTTTTTAACAGGTCCTTAAGGTAAAAAAGCAATGAAAGAGAAAAAAGTGATAATGAGGTGACTTACCGAGGACGGTGAGTGTGAGCAGAAGGTTCTTGAACATTTTGGAGCAGATTTTGGCACATTTCGACTGAGGCCTGGCCTCAATGGGCTCCAGGTGACTCTCATGCATCCTCACCTCCACTTGTTTAGGCATACTGTTGGCACTGCGACAGAGAGGAAAGAGCAAATGAGAGGGTTGTTAACTAAATGCAACACCATCCAGCCGAGCCCCTGGCAAAAACACACTCTTGGCCATACAACACATTATTCATCGGCACACATCACACGGTCATACTGTGTCATGTGTGACCCCTGTGAGAAAGAACAAGGCTCTGTTGACTTTAGGGCGACGTTACATAGAAAACAGATCATTCGGCTGTGCATAATGTCTCTGAAAACCGTGATGAGTTAAAAAGAAAACACTGCATAATGAAAAATGTTAAGCATTCAAGTGAAGCCAAGCTGTCACTCCGACACCGTTCATGGTTACTATAGCATCCAACAGATGGAAGCTGACGACAAGCCCTTTGGTGTGATTCTTCAGACATGAAGCATCTCAAGTCCGTTTATTAAAAGCTCACTGCGGGGATCTCTTTAGAGCGGAATTTGTTACAGATTTCTGTGAAGAAGTTGCTCTATATTTGCACAAAAAGAAGACTGTTACAACTGCTACAATATAGAGATTCAGCAGGACTTGAATTAAAAAATGCACAGAATAGTGAAGCTGTAAGAAATTTCGAATGCATATTCCAAGTTCACTGACATGAAGCAGACATTAAACTAGACTACTGTGTGGTGAACAAGTCAAATAGGTGGAGAGACAAAAATTAAAGCAAGAAAATGGCAAAAAGACAAAATCAGTTTAGACTTACACCCCCTCTTACCATCTCTCTGTGTGTCTCTCTCTCTGTTGCGAATACAGGGGAATTATTTTTAGAATCACTCCATACAATAGCAGGAAGAGCAGGCGCAGCGTAATTAATTGAATGAAAAGTGATTTCCCATTACAGACAGCGTAGAGCAGTTTCCTGCCGTCCCATCGAGGTGTGAATTGATTTGTTAACGAGAAGAGAGCCAGCTGTGTCTGTCACATGCCAGTTAAGCAGGTGTTCAATAAGTCAGCCGGAGAAAACGGACTCAGGAAGAGGAAGAGAAAGAGGCGCCATAGCTTTGCATTCATCATCTCGGCAACAAGTTGCAGGGAACAATGTATAAAATTAGACTGCTAGTTTTGACATCTTTTTTTTTGTCTGCCCTGTCATTCATCCCCCAATGAGCGTATGAAAGTGACTGCTGTGACGGATTACAAAGAACAGCAAAGAGGAAATAATGTGACTGTGACCTTTAGCCTCACCCCGGGGATCACGGCCTAAAACACACAAATGGAAGCTTGAATGGTGAAGTTCATTTGTTTTTGTCCTCAAACCTCCTCCCCTCGTAGCTCACGATGAAGTCACAACACTTCAGAGATATTAATCATGTCGGCTGTCAAGCTTTTTTTGAAACTTGATCAAAGGCAGTGACAGTGAGCTCAAATCAATAGGCCACATTTGGTGAATTTCCTCTCAACCAAAGGGGTCTTCGTTGTGTTATTGTTGTTGTGTAAGTAGTCCCTGATGATTCCACATGAACAAACACGCACGCACTCACACACTTACACACACACACCTCCCCCAGCTTTGTGTATTGCGGCGTTGAAAGCTTGGCTATAGGAAGACCACCTGGTCAGCTTCCAGGCACACAGATGGACCAGTCCTATCTCCGCTTATTAATTTCAAAGTGAAGTGTGAAACAGCAGGAAAATTACAGCCACATTATTCTCGACCTTCCGAGTTTATTTCAAACTTCACAGAAAAGCTGGAGGAATTTGTAGAAACCGCAGAAATAAAACGCTGGAAAAAATTAGCACCAGTAAAAGTAATCCCATTCCATAAGAGTGATGAGTGCAGTTAATTGAATTTCCCCCCTTTTCCCCTTCACCCTTTCATTATTTTTAGCACTAAGGGAGGAAGCAGGCAGTATTCTGTCATGATCCTCTCATTAGCACTTCTCTCACCAAGTCAGAGACAGATGAGAGAGCAGGTTGGTGTGACCCAGTGATGGATTAATATGACAATGTACAGTACAGAGCAATCAGAGAACTATAGATTTCACATCAGAGCAAAAGTGTTGTCTTTATGTTATAGAGCAATTTTCCTCAATAGAAAATTCCTCTTGTTGTACATAATCTTAGCTTTGATTAACATTTCATGAGCTTCGAATTAATTCTCTGTGCCCCAGCTAATAACTCAGAGATATTAAGCTTCAAAGTTTGCAGCATCCATTGACTTAAATGGGTCTGGGCGGCTTCTTTTAGAAACTGTGAATGCAAAAAATGTCACTGAGATGATAATAGAGACTCATAAAGAAAGTTTATTTGACCATAATCGGATTTGACCAAAAAAAACTGTTGAGTGGAAAATCATAATTCAGACGATGTAGAAAAATGCAGATGCACACAGTTTCTCCTCCTCTAATGGGATCATCCTTTAAACCGGTTAATCTTGGCCAAGGGCTTAGTCAGATTAATTACATTACAGGGTCGTAAAGCCATGAAGAATTAATGAAGGTCTTAACAAAACTACACCTACCCATATCGCATACAATCTGCACAGAAAGAAGGTTAAATTCCTCATTCACTCACACGCTTTTATAGCAAAACTTTTCAATTCTGCATGAAAAATACATTGTAACGTGAGTTAAAGTATAAAGAAACTAAAACTGTAAATGCACAGTACTTACTTCATTTCTGGGGGAGTTGAGGTAAGTGCTATATACATTGACCAGTATCAAATCTCCAGCCTTTGGTATTTAAGAGCGAACTAGCACAAGAAATGATTAGAGGGATCACAACTGCTCCATCCAAAAAATAAAAAAATAAAAAAATTGTTGCCAGATGTCAGCAGGATAAGGTCCCAGGTACAACCAGTGGCCGGAAACAGCAGAGCTCTGCTGACAGCTAGCCGCTCTCAGCTGTCCACCAACTCGCCCAAAAGCATCCAGAAAGGAGCAAGTCAACACAGTCCAGACGAGGGACCCAGTCACAGCCACGGCAACCTGAATTGCCCCATCCTGATGTCTGCAGAACCCCCCACCCCCCTCCTCAGCCCCCACCCCCCACCCCCCGACTTCATCACCATCAACACCCACCAATAGCTACAAAACACATGCAGACACACATCCAACAACTCCTGGAAGTAAATCAATAACAATAAAAATTTTTTTAAAAAAAACAGAAGTGGAGGGAGGAGTCAGCATCTGAGCTTAAGAGTCAAATCCCTCAGGGTCCCTCCATGCCCTGGACACTGTAATCCCCCCTCCCCAGCACCTACCACCCCACCCGAGAGCATGCTTCCACCCTCATCCAGATACCATGGATAGCGCTGGAGAGGCCAGGCTGCTGGGGATGAGCGTGATGATGCCTGCTAATGGCACAGTGCAGACAGTAGTGCTTTGTAAGTAGCCCTTTTGCAGTAATGACAATGGAATGATGGCTGGAAGATTTAACGTCCATAATGTTGCAGTTTGAGCTCATCCCGATGGACAGTAGATAAGAGGTTACTGGTGATTAAGTGAACATATATCATGAGGGGTATTTTCGCTGTGTGTGTGTGGGTGTGTGCATAAATGTACACATAGTAAAAAACGAGCTACGAAATAACAGATTCAAGTCACACACATACACTCCAACATATAGATTTACATATCCCCACTATTCAGTGGAACTCCAAAGCACAAATGACCTATGTGATTCATGTGAGGATGGTGTCACACTGATTTCCCTCTAGTGTCCCAGCAGCATGGGACTTCACATCGGATTGAGCAGTATCACATTATTCTAATTAGGGAAATGTGTTGGAAAGCTATTTCCTCTTCAAACAAATGACCAACCGCACAACAAAAGCCAGAGGAATGCCATCTCCGTCTGCAAAGGTTGTGTCATGAGAAATCACTCATCCTAAATCCCTTGACATGTCATACTCATTCAAAAGGCTCTCTCAGGGAAAAAAAAAAAAAAAAAGTTTTCGGGATGAGAGCAAGGCACCAGGACAGAGAAGAAGGGGTTACAAGAGGGGGAGAAAGAGGGACACTCGGGGAGAAAAGGGGGTACCGGGGTCACACCAGCACCTCTCAGCCAAAAGAGGGGCCTGTGTGAGGGGAAGGCTGAGGCAGCCATCCCCTGCTCTTGGCTGGTACCATGTGAAGCTCTCTGCTTCCTCTCTCTTCCTTCTGAGGGCCTTTGTTTCACACGCAAACAGTGGCAGTGGCCCCAACTCGGCCGGCCAAGCGCTGCATCCAAACTGGCAGGGGCGAGAAAAGAAGGGAGGGGGGGATTTCGAATGGGAGGGGGTGCGAGGGTATAGCGAGGGGGGGAGGAGGAGGGCAGTGGGCATGTCCAGAATGCCAGTTCTTTCAGGCCACTGATGTCATGCCTGTGCCCACCGTGGGAGAGCAGCGGAGGGACCAATGCGCCCCTTTCTCTTTCCCCCTCCACAGTCTCTTTTTCCAGGATGAATGAATCTTTCAGAAGCGGCAGCCCATTGTGTCCCATAATCGACGGCGATTATCCCGATTTTATGCAGCCTTCCCAGTGCGAGGAGGTTCCCTGAGTGCTGGCATTGAGGGCCGCCGCGATGCAGCAAGGACCACGAGGGGTTGTCCTAGCAACACTCTGTGGCTTAGAGAGAAGGGGATGAAGGGGAAAGAGGAAGCTCACAGCCACACACATCCCCAGCACACAAACACACAGCCCGCACACACACCATGTAAAGATGAAACATGGCTTTAAAGATTAGCAAAGAGAATGACATATTTATCTTTGTCTTCCACAGAAAATTTGATTTCACAGACGAAGAAATAATGAATCTTTCAAATGCTTTCACGAACTTCACAGGACGTTTTTCAAATTGAGCGTTTTTGGTGTTTCGTTGCATAATTAACGAGATGCTGTCACATGATTTGCCATACAGTGCAGCTCTGCCATTCACCACATGTGCTTACATAATAATCAACATGTTTGCGTTGGAGACTGGTGTGTGTGGTTACACTTGTCTAACTCAGGTTGTTGTGGTCCATGCGATAGCACAGAGGGAGATGTAAATGAGAATACAAGTTTCCCACTGGTCTCTCGAGGGGCCCGATGCCCGTTCTCATGATTGGCGCATCACAATATACTCGGAGGTAAAGACAACTGGAGCTGGGCCAGGCTCCGGATATATCTGGCCCCTCTGGGCCTCACAGCCACTTGCATTACAGTGGGAAGAAACGGGCTCACACATACTGGCTGCCTAGGAGCTGTGAACCCTCCTCAGCAGCCCCCTCCAAAAGGAAGCTCTCAGCAAACACTTCAGGTTGTGCTGTGCATAGGAAGTGGGAGATAAATTCCAGCATGTGAAGAAAGGGAAGCTTTGTCACTCTACGCCTCTCGATTTTGTATCCCTGGATGGTCGTTGGGATGAAAACACTCAGTGATAGTGATAGACAGCAAAAAAAAGTCACCAAACTTTGTCAAAATCAAAAACCAAATCTATATCAATGTTATGCTTTCCCTTTATCCTGACTGTGCTTTTTTTCCCCAACAACTGGCCAAATTAACCTACCTAACAATATACAAGTATTTTATATCTCCCTCTGATCTGCAAAACAACAATTAATTGTGTGTATGCACATATTTCTAGTTGGAATCCACTAATCCAGAGCACAAATTGCACTGGGTGGATCTTTGTTTCCTACACCAGATGCTGCATGTTGCATCACTGTTGGTGAATCTGAACCTGTATTCTCTGGAACTGGTTAATTTTAAAAGAGTAGAAGCACAGAATGTGTCAGTGGTCCACTTGAAAGCTGTCTAGAACTACTTCCAAGTGAACCCTGGAGTGAGAATACAGTCTGATCAAAGGCTGGCACAAGGCCAAAGGAGCTTCACATTGAATGAAGCAGATTTTTCCTGATATTCACCCAAGTCCTCTCCACACTGTCACTCAGTGTTGTTGGACTGAATTAAAATGCTAATCAATGAACGCAGAGCAAGTGACACAGTCTTAAGGACGTGAAACTGTAATACCAAACAATATGTCAATTTGTACACCTAACTGCTTGTGTGAGGTTTAATTTAGTGTACACATGTTTTTCTTTCATTGGAGCAAAAAATATATACTTTGAACATTTTAAAAGACTGACTAAAACACAATCAAATTACACTAGTTGGCCGATCAGATGAAACCCCAGCTAGCCGTCAGCTAACCTAATGTTAGCTGATTTTAGTTAGCTATCACAATGGTGGGGGAAGAAACAACACACAAGGAAAACTAATTTAAAAGAAAGTGTTTTCAAAAGACAAACAGGTAAAAGTAAATTAATTCAAATTGAATCAATGTTCTGATTAATTGGTTGCATATTCATGTACAATTTGTCCAATAAACAGCTGTTTGAAGTCATTTATTTCACTTATTTGGTGGGCATAAGTTATTCAGTGTTTGCAATGCACCTCTTAAAGCAGAAAGACATAGAAACTGTATATCTAAAACTTCAGTATTTGTTTATTGAATTGTCACAATATTAAACAATGCTATTGCACATCGCAGATATTTCTTATACAGTTAGTAATAATCTGTCATGTGACAGTTTGGTTATTCCACATAAGACGCTTTTTAGCGATTTACAAAGACAGTACTTTTTATCTATGAGTAAAATGATGTGTATACAGAGGAATATATTTATACATGGCATATTATCCAATCAATTGCAACAAAAGTTGATTCTAAATTTTTATGTTTTTATTTCAGTAACTGCTGCAAATACTTCATTTTGACCATGACTTCTCTGCTATTGACTGATTTAAGAGCTCATCCCTGGGGACTGTAAAGGGCCATCCTTGAAAACATTTGGGCAGTCTGCCCTGGAAGGTCTGAGCCGTCCAGACTGATGCGGGGTGCGGGGCAGGTATTCAGTACCACGGCCAGTGACACAGCCTCAGGCTTTAGCACAGGTCAAACTGAAGGAGCTGCTTTTAAAAGTTGAAGAAGTCAGCATGTGACGTCACTGTCAGCACTGAGGCTATGCACAAAATGATAAAAATGATCTCCACACAGATGAGCATTTTAGCCATATTCAAGTCATAATCTCAGTCCAAACTAACAAGCCAGAAAATGCACGATTACTCACTGGGCATGCACATGTTGGTGTAAACAGGATGCAAAATACAGAATTGAACTGTGCAGCAGCTGCTAGCATAGACAACAAGCTACCAAAAGCCATCACAAGTCACACCTATAACTTTAATTAAGATTCTTGCAACACCATTCTACAAATGATACATGGAAGTTCAAGTTTTCACATGAATCCATACACTGGGAGAAGTCCAGTAGCAGTTGCACTAATGACCACTAATCTCCTCTCCAGCTACTTTCCTTGTTGAGCAATAATTTGCAAAATGCTTCATCCATTGTATGTAGTATCTGCAACATTCAGTTTTCCTCCTTTCAACGCATTTTCCATTTTTTATCATTATATTTTACAGTCAGTGTTCGTCTCCATCCTGGCAATTTGTAAATGAACCATACGTGCCTGTCTCTCAGCATCCTCTAAGGTTTCCCTTTGTTTAGCACAACGCTTTGTGTCCATAATGAGGCAGTCATTACAGAGTGTCTCTGTGAGTCCTGAGGCGAGTGTTGTAGTCTGCATATGCCTCTCAGATGTGACCAGTCCCACCGTAATTATGCCCTAACAGTCCATTATGCCGGGGTGTGATTGTCACAGGGCTGAATTAGGTGATTTAAATTCATCTGGATAATATCTGAGAGGGACTTCAGTTTGATGGGATCTAATTCAATCACATTCTACTCCACAGATGAAGCTACAGCTACGTTTGAGTCTCTGTTTTTGAGAATAAAAAAGAGGGCACATCAAAGCAAGCTGTTCTCAAACCTCTGACATTGCATATTTCAGCTTTTACAACCCTCATTCTTCCTCCAGCATGTTTTAAGAGTCTTAACTATGATGCCGTGTTTTCATCTGGATGTTTCTAAGCTGCATCCAAAAGGATTTTGTTACTACTCGTCCTGGATCCCCTATTCCCAGCCCCCATGCCCTGCCTGCAGCTGCACACATGAAAGGTCAGTAGAGAAAAGAAGATCATCCATAGTCATGTGAGATTTTCCCGCTGCACCTCTCCAGACCTCCTCCATCAGATGACGGCTTGCACACCTACTGCACTCATCTCTCATCGCTCTCCTCCTATAGCTGCTCGTGCGTTCATGCCGGCTGCATATGAAAAGGCGCTACAGTACTATCATTAGCAGAGGCGCATCTGTTTAACAGAACTTGCGATATAGCAGCACACAGCTTTTGATGGCTTTGGTCCGATCCCCACAGGAGCTCATTAAATCAGCCAGTAAGGCAAGACCACCCCACCCCCTACTACAACCACCACTATGGTATACCCGCTACATTGCTGAGAGTGGGGATGACGGGGATGACGGGGATGACGGGGATGACGGGGAGTGGGTGGGAGGGGGGGTAAAATGGCAAGAATGCCATATAAAGATAGATGAGTAACAATGTATGGGGGAAGGGTGGATGAAAAAGAAAGGGGGGAGGACTGGGGGAAAGGGAAGGTGGGGCCGATGAAGGTGTAAGGATGGAGACAAAGGAAAAGCGATCGCAAACCGATGAGGAAATAAGTGAGGGTGGATGGAAAGGGGCTAGACGGAGGTCAGATTAAAGCAATCAGTGGAGTGGAGAATGAGATGGAGCGTGTCCCCACATTTAATGTCGATGAGGAGGGGGGGCTTCTGTGTTATCAAGTTATCTGTGGTTACGTGAAGAGTTGACATCTGTGTCGGGCAGCTGGCCCTGCGAAATGGGATTACTGCACAAATTACGTTTCATACATCGCTAGACTCACCTGACACACTCTCAAATTTAGATCCATGTAGATGATACAAAGCACTTACTGTCCCTAACACCCCCCCCAATATTGCACTGTCATCTGTGTTCATAAATCTCCACCGATCTGGTCTCAGGGTATCGGAGGCGGGGTGAGAGGGTTACAGTCTCACTCAGGATTTGCCAATAAGAGGACTAAGGAGGATGGATGTTCTCTCACTAATTAAACACTGGAGGTCTGCAGGGACTGAGCACAGCCTGAAGCAGTAGCCATGCCCCTTCTCGCCTCACACCACCCTGCCGTGTTGACAGAAAGGGCATTCCTGCACACACACAATCGCACACACATACAGCTCATTACATCCACAGGCTAAAACTGGCAACCGCACACACAAACCTACTGTATACTGGTGTAAAACTCATCCAGTACTAAAGGCACAATACCTCTGTGGGAATCTTTAGTCACTGTAAGGTGTGTTAGATCATTTCAAGAACAAGACTAGTCAGTCTTTAAATGGCTAAAAATGACATAATTTTTACCTGTGAGAGAGAAAGCCTTAGACAAAAGTCCTTAAATGTTGCATCAAGTGCCACAAACTGCTCTCACTAATGTCTACACAACCCAAAAGAAATTCCTTGACATTCAGAACAACTGATTCCTACAGTATTCCTTGGTTCAAAGCGTTCTCGTGCTTCTGGTATATGTGCCATATGGCGTCTACTGGCTGAATGACATGCTGCGCCTTCTACAGTAAATATAGCTTGACACATACGTAGATATGTCCTATATGGTGACGATACCGCACGCACATTTCTATAAGGTGTGATCATTAGTTTAATAATGCAATGTTCACTGTATGTATTCTAATTAGAACACTCCCTGTCTGTGTAGCTGCACTGAGGAAAACACACATCATCAAAGATGACAGCAATACAATGTGGAAGCATATCAGAGGAGCAGGGAAGTGTGACAGAGCTGTCGGTCTCTCGCTTTCACTCTCTCGTGTCTGTCTTCTGCAGTACTCTCCTGCTTATTACACAGTCTCTTCTTCCTTTTTCTCTCTACTTGTCTTTCTGAAACACATTCATACATGCGATCACAACATGTCGTATCACTTAAAAGGGTACACACTTGTTTAAAATACAACATGCTATCTGGAACCTGTTTTCATGCGGTGGAGCTTGGAAATCTTGCCTGAATGTGTGTTTCAGCTAATTGTTTTAGTGCAGCACACATATTTCTAATCAATAAAGTCAATGATGCATGAATAAAATATAAGAAATATGTTTGATTTTTATTTGAACAAGTGAAACTTAGCTGTAAGCTTAGGTTTGACTTGAGGTCTGTACACTCTCTCAGCCTGCTTTCCTTTCAGGACCACGTCACTAACACTGTTCTTTCAGAACCACATTCAACACACATGAACCAGTAGAGCTTGTTTTTCTTATATCCCACAAACACTGCCAAAACAACAGCTAACTGTTGCCCACTACGAACCGTTGTTGCACGTAAAAAGCCATGGGGAGACCCCTGCTGCTCCACAGTTCTTTGTTTTTCTTTCCACGTCATTATTCACTGCACACTTTGTCAAACTATGTAAATATTTCTTCAGTCACAGGCAGCCCAGGAATGCCATTGGGAGTGAACACACTCGCATAGGCTTTCTTTTTCTTCCACTGCGTAATTATGACAGCCTACATACAGTCGCAATCAATCACTACCAGAAGCTCCAGGCAAAAGCATTTTCAACACATTTCTGCTGTTTGATCGCAGCCAAATCCCCAGAGTACACACTTCTTAGCCTGCTCAGAGGTAAACCCCCATTCAGCTGAGATTTAAGGCATACAAATTCACCAAAATCCTTGCAATCCTTGTACTATAAGAGGAAAACCTCAGATTCCCAGTGATGTCGGCGTCCATCTGCATTAGCAGGATTGTGCACAGTGCATAATTCAATTTAACCTGACAGTAAACTTGACTAATCTTGTGGAAATTAACAGTTTAGGATAAACTATTATGCAATAAACACGTTCATTTCAAAGTAAATGTATGGAGAGATGTCTAGATTGATGCTGAGATAAAAGTCTAGAAGTCTAGATAGATAGATAGATAGATAGATAGATAGATAGATAGATAGATAGATAGATAGATAGATAGATAGATAGATAGATAGATAGATAGATAGATAGATAGATAGATAGATAGATAGATAGATGCAGCTTCTAATTAACCAGTCCATAATGTGGTGAGCCAAGACCCTCAAACAAAACCCTCTCTGTGTTCATCAACCATTGAGGCAAGCCGCTCTTGGAACACGCCACCCCTACTAGAATAATGGGCCACTTTACAGGCCTCCAAGTTAGTTCACAGAATCTCGAGCTGGGAAACCGCTAGCACAGGGTTCATGGGGAGGAGGGGCAACTTAATTGTTTCCTCCGTTTTTGTTTTCGTAACCCCCCCCTTTTTCTCCTCTTTTAGCTCTGAAAAGAGGGCTGACAAACAGGCAATGAACGGGTTTGTTGTGTGTTCCGTTGGACAAGTGGGTGAGGTAAACAAAACCGGACTGCAGGGTCCATCGGCTGGAGCTCATCGGGATGGGATAGGCTGAGCAGTGGGGAGCAGCACCCATGCCGAGGGAGGATTGGTCATCTGCGTGAGTAGGAGGGGTAAGGGCCGCTGCCGGTTCTGGGAGAGACGAGGGTAGAAGGGGTGAGGGTAAAAGGGGATCCTGAGGGAATCAGGAGAGAGAGAATTAGCAAAAAAGAAAAAAACCCAAAAAACGGGGGCCTATTCCGGAAGAAGTGGGAGGTGGACATGGGTGCTGAGGTTACTCCTCCAAGTGTGGGCATTATGTTTGGTGCTGAAGTTCTCATGCATGTCCTGTTTTGGCTCCCGAAAATGTCTGAAAGTGATGGAGCTCTCCGCGATTAAGCGGACAAGTGGCAGCTCCGCTTTGCGCTCCCACAGCTCAGGCTATTTACATACTCAAGAGGAACATTAATGCCCGCCGATCCCCCAAGGCCAAACAAAGAAGCACACAAACCTGCCTCTGAGGCCCATTACGCACTTAATTGAGGATTTGTGGAATAGTGAAAAGGGGCAAAGGAAGAGGAAGGTGGGTGAGACTGGGGGGGTAGTGGGTGAAGTGGGCAATGACACTGGTTTTACTTCAATTTTAACTTTCTGCTGTCATTTTTGAGGAGTCATTTTAGACCTCCACTTACAGTAGTAAAATCAAATATGGAGATATAATCCAGCCACATTTTTGGCACCATATGGAAATTCTAGGCATCATCAATCCCTTATTTCTATTCATCGTCTTCCTCCTTATTTCCAATTCATTAATCCCGCCATTATCTTCATTATGAAACTGACACAAAAGCTTAACTCTAGAAAAGAAAGATATGAAAGAAACTCTTGCGAAATTCAATCAGCTTCATAAACTTTGGTTTTTAAGTACTGTAGTGGGCCTGTTTCTGAAAGAGTGACGGTTGAGTTGAATATCTTTATTATTGGTAATAAATCTTTCATATTTAACTGTCAGCATATTATTTTCTGTGTGTGGCATAAAGACATCAGACAGGAAGTTCACAGAGGCGTGACACAAACCAAAAGGTAGCTCCATCTGATAATCAGTGTGAACCTGTCACACTGAATCTTGTGACAATTGTTTGGATGAAGCCTTTTATTTGTTTTCAACAAACCACTCAATGTGCTTTAATTATGATCCCTTTGTTGCCACACAATGGGCCCGATTGTTCCCAGTGGCATGGTCTCTGATGCCAAGATGGAAAAAAAAAAGAAGGAAAACACAAAAACATAAATGAGACCCCCCTGTCCTGCCTCCTCTTCCCTTTACCAATCATCCTCGGAGCAATTCCGTGACTCCCCCTGCTGACCTGAATTCCGATGGAGCAGGTGCCAATGGGATGTGGGTGGTTTGGGGGTTTTCGGGGATGAGGACAGTGGCTGTAGTGGAGGGGTGGGTGGTATGAGGCCTTCACTGTACCAGTAAACACTGACTCAATCCTCTCTGGGGCCCCTGAGCCACTATGCTAATGTCCAATATTGAGAGAATCTATTGAATCTGAGTCAGAATAAAAATAAGAAATGGCAGCTAAAGATTTGCTCATATAAAGCAGAGCGGATTAACCAGTTAGTCCACATATGAGAAGTTTTCCACCTCTGCTGGAAATTCTTTCTATCTGCTGAACTTGCAGGCTACTAGTACACGTGTGGGCTAATCTGATCTGACTCCTGACCTCTGTCTACCAGATGAGACCAAACAAAAAACTCCCACATGGTCTGCAAACAAGCCACAGGGTCACATGAAATCACATTCTGTGTCTATAAATGTCCAAATTAAGCTTTACACATGACAAACTGAAACTAGTAGAAGGATGAAATTACATCAAAGAGCATTAAAGATTCATTAAAATAAATGTAAAGCAGCATAACAGCTTGAAAATCATTAAAAAATGATGAAGCATTCAAGGCAGTGTTGTTTCTAGGTTACTGGTGTCTGTAATTATTCATGGTATCTTGTATATTTATACATATGTAGGCTAAAGAGCATTTTGTCCCATCTGTCCTGTATTATGATCTCATCAAAGCAAGGGATAGGGATCATCTGATGTAATGGCAATAAAATAAACTCCACACATATATAAGTTGCACTGTGAGATTATTAGGTAAAATGTATTTTCCAGTGTATTTGATAGATGTCAGGCCAAATTTGACGTTATATGGACGTGAAAATGGAATGAATTGCTTGTGCATAGAAGTTTTATAGGTAAACTTCTGTAAAAAGCGACTAGGAAATTTGTTGATTACATGCCAAACACACATGGCTCCACTTCAGCGGCTCTGTTTCATCCCTGACACATCAACACAGATTTTATGGGCAGTTTATACTGCTGTCTCATAGCGAAACTGAAGAAGTGCCTCAACCACGGCCAGCAGAGATCTATCGTTTTGCCGCCCAGCAGCAGTCTCACCAGTGAATGCCTATGTTTCTGTTCCTGTGCAGTCATACAGAAGTGAAGGGAGCCAGGCTCTTTGTTTGGTCAATCCATGGGAAAGGCCTCACTCTGTTCAGCTTTCTGAGAACCGAAACACTGATTCTATAGGCAGGAGTGCAAAAAAGAAAAAGAGAAAAAAAAAAGAGCATGATTCCTCTACCCCATATTGGGAAGATTCACAACCGGGATGCAGCGATGAGGAGGATGCAAATCACAATTCAGAAAGGAAAGAGGGGACAAATGAATACGGGGAAAATCAAGTGCAGAAACAAACGAAACGGGATGATATCAAAGCAATTAGAAATGACTGAAATGAAAGGAGCAGCGAAAGGAAGAAAAAAAGGGGAGTATTGAGGAAGTGCGAAAAAAGAGAGACAGAGATAGACAAGCATGAGGGTGGTAAAGAGTGAAAAGAGGAGCTGGATGGCACTTTGGCAGCTTCAGCGTGTTCCCAGGAGGATTACTCAAGCACTAGATGCCACAGACTGCCAGCAAGACCACAGAGAAGCTCCATGAATGGAGACACACAAGCACACACACTCCAACACACATCTCTGAAGAAGTCTCCCTGCTGTAGTCTGCTGTCATTTTCACCTGTTTCCTCCCTTCCAGCTTTTTCTTCTTTTTCTACCCTTCTTCACTTTTCTCAGCTTCCTCTCCACCTCCTTCTTTTTTATCACTCTCATCATCTATCTTTATCTTCCTTTCTCACACCCTCTGCAGACTTCCCAGGCAGCAGTGAAAGGAGAGGTTTGACTTGGCCAGCCTCAGACAGGTAACATATGCTTCATCTTCTGGCTATCTCGCGCGGCCCTTTTCAGCTCCTCATGCGTGGCCAGAGCAACTCTATTCACATAAAAACGTCCCTATGAGGAGACACATCCCCAGCTTCTCCAACGGCTCAGTCATTCTTTAGCCATTTATCTATTTTCAACTAAAGACGGAGTTCTATATTTTACCGTCTGTCCTCCCCATCTCTTTCTCTTTCTGTCACTCCCACATGTTAACTCTCTCCCACTCTCTATCTCACACTTCTGGCAGTGTAATATCTCAGTTTGTCTGGCAGAAACTGAAGTGTTTCCACATTGTTCTTGGGTTTTATTGTTTTTTCAGAACATTTCCGAACAGTGCACAAAATACGAAGGCACTGAGGAATATGGGAGAGCATTATCTGCAGACTGCTACAGCAGTTGTCAGGTGATAAAAAAAAAAAAAAAAAATCCTGTTCTATTAATTACATGTGAACACCCTATAGGATTCAGTGAATATTTCTGCCTCTTTTGCATTGAAAATGCAGTTTTCTTTTAATCACTTCCCGCCTGCTTCGTGTCGATGGTTCATTTGTCATCTGGTCCACCGTTCCCAGCCATCTATTCCAGACACATCCATGCAGTAGATTCCCGTAATAACTCTCAAGCACAACAGACTACGATAATCAATCCATGAAACTGTTGAGCTCAATTGTTGAAATTTCATTTCCACTCAAGAGCGCAGGGTGCGGAGGAGCTATCAGTTAGTCAGCATATCGATTTTGGACAACATGCCATCGCTTCCTTTTCATTTCCATGTTTTTCACCACCGGCCTGCATTGCCACACGGCTACCCTCCCCCCCAATGTGTGTGTGTGTGTGTGTGTGTGTGTGTGTGTGTTCATATAAACATCTACACTGCCCTGAGTGTACCCTCAGTGTTGTCTACCCTAATTAAAGTAACATCTTCACAGATGGCTACCATAACAGATATGGTTTTGACTCATTTCACTTCCACAGGGAGATGAGCGACGCTGCAGGGTCTGGTCTTGTCTGTGCATGTGTGCGATATATGCATGCACGGATGTGTTATTTTTTTCAGAAGGGTGGGTTCTTCCATTATTCCAAGTTGGCTTCCCCAACAGTTTTTTTTTAAATGATTATTACAATGGCCAAATGTAGATGCCACACTATTAATATAGATTTGATTGACATCCGCTTGGAACCACAGTAAAGAGGCGTGTCCTCACTGAGAGAAGTTACAATGTATCATATTTCACAAATAAATTAAACACTTCGTAGAGCTGATAACACAAAATAGAAAAAAGATTAGATTTCCTCGAACTGGGAGCAACAAATCATAAACAACCAGGAAATAATTTGTTTTCTATTCAATTAACTTCTGACAAATGCAGGTAAAAGAGATTAATGGATAGTTGCTGCATAAACTCCCTTTCCCTAATGATGTTCTCCTGTGTAACTGGATGTTAAATATGTACATAATGTGCTCAAACCAACTCCTATCGATAAGGGTGTGAATTTAAGAGAATCGCTTGTCGTGGCGGCATTTTACAGCACAGAACTTAATAAACACATATGCCTGAGTAGAAAATAAATAAATAAAAAAACAGATTTAGGACATGCATGTATATATGAAATGACTCATCCTGCCTTTCAGCGTGTGTGAGCTCGCCGTGAATGTCTGTTGTGTTCATTCATGTAAGGCAGCGAATGCCACAGTGCAGTAGTTTAGAGGAGCAGCCCCCAGGAAAAGGGACAAAACACATTAGCTGCATGGACACTTTCCTTTTACAGATTCTCCCAGCAATTACACCGAAGGCCAAGGCTTCTTTCGATCTCATCCCCAGCCAGTTCACCATTAAAATCCAACATAACACAATGATGAGGTACTCAGGAGAAGCACCGCCTCCTCTCCAGGTTTCATCCGTCCACAGCCCTGTTGACAGGAGCGTCAACAAACACACCCTGTGCACGTTTTTCAAGACAAGCCAAGAGTAATGCAGAAGGCGATCAACTGAGGGTGCCAAGAGAGTTGGTTTCCATGGTGACATTGATGGTGCTATTGGAAAGCTGGGCTGTGTGTGCGTGCGCGCCACCGTGCATGCGTTTTAATATGAAAGAGGGAAAGGGCTGCAACGATTGGCTCAAGAGGTGGGTGGCGTTAGTAAGGTGAAAAAGCGCTCAGTTTCCTTGCATCCAGGAGCGTTTCTTGGGGTTTTCACACGAAATAAATGCGAGCAGTGACAAAAAAAGAACGAAAAAGAAACGAGGGGGATTCCTTGGATGACTCCATTGGATGCTCATTTTGCAAATATTAGATGGTGGAAACCTTGTCAAGTAGAGAATTGGGGGTGGAGAGACAATCAACACATCTCATAACAAATAAGTTTCTAAAATCTGTCAATCTAGATTATTTATTGGAGGTTTTGCCACAAGCTGACTCAAAAACTACAACTCCCTTGTTGCAACTTGTTGATTAATTTATTATCAGAAAACACCACTACAGCACCAGCATGCAGTCCCACCTGGTGTCAAACTAACACAAATCATCCACTTTCCGAGAAATACTACAGGCTATCATGTTCAAAGAAAAACTCTCATAAATTCTTCGGTTTCGAATTCACCTCAAGGCAAACTTTCCTTGAAAAATTCCGGCTCCTAGGAAGGGAAACGTTGCGCGCTTGAATGATGCAAAGCATTTCCACCAAAGTGTTGGCCAAGACTGCCTTCTCAACAAAGAGGCGTTGTTTTTGTCGTTGCTTGTGATGGAAGGGACAATGCGTAATGGTTAACTTACAGCGCGTAAATCCTGATTTTATTGAATGCATGTGCGTCTATGTGTGTGCATTTGTAGAATCAAAAAGAGGACTGTGAATTGTTGCAGCCCCTTTTTTTTCAGTCGTGTAGAGTAGTGTGTAGCTTTATTGAAGACGGTGGATACTCACTATTACTATCGAGCACCTGAGACATGAAAATTTCAAAAATAGGGGAAAAAAAAATAAACTAATCAATTAATTTAAGGCAGATCTGCTTCTAACTTGGATTTTTGAATATAAGCATGTCTCCCCGGTGCACCTGCAGCAATTTTCTCAGTTAAACCACTTTAATCAGTTTACCTGTGGGGCAACTTGTCGTGATGAAACGTCAAATTACGCACAAAAATCACGATTAACGCAACAAATCCCAGCGTCTCCTCCTCATCATCTCCACTGGAGACGGCTCGAGGTTTTGTTGGGGGCTTGGAATAAATAAATAGCAAACAGCATCTCACCTTTGTTGCAAACCACGGTGAAAAAAGTTTTTGGTGCTGTCCCCTCGCAGGGTCTTGTCGCATCCGCTTCAGAGAGGCTGAGCCACAGCGAGCCGCAGAGCGCACAGCGGTCCAGGACAGGAGCGCTTCACGCACCAAACTGGGATTTTTCTGTCCGTAAAAAAAAAATCCGAGGAGCTCTGCAGCTCAACGATCCCACTGAATGAGCTCTGCCTCACCTCACTCTTCGCCGGTTTCCCCCCCCTCTTTGTCTCTTCTGCATGGGAATGCCAACTCCCCGTTGGTTGAAGATGCAGCCTATACCGTCCGTACCCATTCCTCTCTTCCTCTCTCTCTCTTTCTCTCTCTCTGTGACCCTCTCTGTCTCTCTCTCACACATACTTGCACCGATTCACTGTCAAAGTTCATGCGAAACCTGTGCATGAGATCTCTTTTGTTTAATGAAAATCGCCCCAAAACCTCAGCATAACCAAGGCAGCTGTCCCTAATTAAAGTCTTGCATTACTATGCACAGAGCGCGCTGCAGGTTTTCCGACATGTCTGCTCCATTGCCCTTATTGGCAATTCTTTGATGTTTTTTTATGACCTTTACTCTGATGCAAAGGCTAGAAAATTGTAGACAAAAACTCATTAAAGCCAGAAAGCTTGATTTTAATGGCTGGGAACAGCATCTCTTTGTTCCATCTGCACTCATCCCTCCACAGCTCTGAATTACATGCTCTATGACAATTTATGTGTTCCATTTTATCCTGGGTTGAAACCTTTCGAACTGTTCAAGGGCAACATATAGACCTTTACTGAGTCAGAACTACTGCATGGAAGAGATCCATGACAGGCAGTAAGTTGGTATTTGGCTTTAGTGATGTAAAGGTAGCAAAATTTGGTGGAAGACAATGAAAAAATCAAGGGATTTCTTTCGAAAACCTTCTGCAAAACTGTATAATTGATTATTATAATTCAACAGTTGCTATTTTGTTAGATAACAGACTGTTCTTAATCAAAAAATGACTCAAATCGATGAACCAATTAGTTGTTTTGTCTTTTAAAAGTTAGAAAATGGTGAAAAATATGGATGAATGTTTCACGACTCAATAATTATTTCCATTGTCAGTTAATTTGTGCACTTTTTTCCGGATTATTTAATTAGTTTTGGATTGCTCATGTCAGTTTTGGTCTCAAAAATATAGAAAAATGCTGAAAAATGTCTTGTTTAGTCCAAAGATCTTCAGTTTACTGCCACAGAGAAAAGAAACCAGAAGACACCCACATCCAAGATGCTGAAATCAGATGATTTGGGTTTTTCTAGTTTAAAAAATGTCACATATTAATAAAATGTCATTATGTCGACAACTAACAACTAATTGATATTGTTGGGTCTTAAGTGCAAATTGCCCATTAGAATTTCTTAGAGTATGTGGTGATGTGTATACAAGGATATTGATCGTTTTCAGTTTAATATAATGATTGAAATGGAAAAGTACAGTCATCACAGAAAATGTGCTGTTTTATCTTCAAAATGAATGCAATGAAAAATCGATGATCAAACCGGTCATCAGTTCGTTTCTGATCAGCTGACATGTTCGACATTTACAGTCCAGACTGTAATTATTTGAACAGTCACGTGTTTTTTGTTGTTCAGGCCCTGTAATTCAGCAAATTAAATCTGATTTTAAATAATGAATACCACATTAAAGTCTCAGCTTTAATGTGAGTATAGAAAACAAACTGTATGGTAGATGTAAGCTCTTTTAACATCTAAAGATATGGGGTTCAAAAGTAATGGTGTACATTCTCATTAAGTTAAAAAGAAGTCATGTTTAATATCTTGAATTTCCCTTGGGATTAATAAAGTATCTATCTATCCATCTATCTATCCATCCATCCATCCTTCCATCCATCCTTCCATCCATCCATCCATCCATCCATCCATCCATCCTTCCATCCATCCATCCATCCATCCATCCATCCATCCATCCATCCATCCATCCATCCTTCCATCCATCCATCCATCCATCCATCCATCCATCCATCCATCCATCCATCCAGTGGAAAAGCCTTTATCATCACTGACTGAAATCTCTGAACGATAGAAATCACCGGATGTTTTGTATCTTCCCAGTAGTACTGTTTTTTCCCCTCTGTTGTGAACATACAAAAACCACACATGCTAGAGAAAACCAAAAGAAATGTATTGGCAATTATACTTCATCACTGTCAAAAGAGGAAGGCCTTCACTGCACCTTTCAGCCCTAGTGTGTTGTGTGGTCTATCTGCCTGCAGTCTGGTCTTCAGGAGGACTGAGATTTAATGATTGTCTCAACCAGACTAGGATATTCTGTCATTTTAACAATGCTGATAAGTTTAACAAGTGTGACACACCAATGGGTAGCAAATAATTTTACCAGATCAGCATATCTCTTTCGCGAGACAAAAGTTTTTTTCTTTCTTCAAAAGAAAAATGCAGGCCTCTGCCATTTGTACAAATGTCTAATTGTTTGTGCAACTGTGCCTGACAAGGAACTTTAGTGACACTGTGAAAAGTGACAGTTGTCTGCGAAGACTAAAGGTTCAATTAAAGGATCTGTATGCTTCACCCGAGAGGCTTTTGTCATCGTAATGGTAACTTTTCTGGCACTGGAATTGGAGAGATGATGCATTTGATAGTTTTTGTAACTTTAACAACTTGAAGCAGGATTTGAATTTATCACTTGATGTGTTTTAAAATCCTTTACATGTCTAATTCTGCCATTTTTGAGAGGAACAGCGTTCAAAAAAATCCCAAAATATGTGCCTTTATTCCCGTTTTAACACTACAAGAGACGTTTTTTCCCACCTCCTTCGGGCGTGGTTTCTCTAAACAGACACTAACACTTTAGCCACTAGGTATGGCAGACATGGTGGGGCTACACTTTATATTAAGCAGTTTGTATTCAGTGTTCTCTGGCCATAAAATCTCAAAAATTGAGGTGGCGGTCTGAGCAGATAGATGGTTCACTAGAGCTATGTGACTTTTACTTGTCAGTGAAAATCCATAAGTCACCTATAAGCTGATGTGTTAATCAAGGAGGGAAAAACCTCCGCAGACGGTGATATAGCAGCACTGAACATCATCTTTATACTACTACTCGTGAGAGTAGGTTATGTCAGGGCTCCGTCTGCCTTCAAAGCTTACTGAGTAGCAAACGAGGACGTGGGGAGTACTAAGAACAAATCGGCAAAACTGCTCCAAGCCAGAGCCAGACGCTGACTAAGTCATGTGAGGGCACCTTTTTAAGTGAGGTTATATTCCACTTTTACACACGTGACTTACTACCAAGTTTTCATTTTTTGGTCAGACCCAACTGTTTTGCAACTGGGGAAGCCTTTCTGTATGTTTCCCAGCAACCAACGGGCTGAGATACAGAAAGGGATTTGTGTGGGAGGCACTAATTGGAGTCTTTGCCGATTCTATTTGCAGTGTTGACACCATGGACGTGTTAAAAGGGAGAAAATAAAGGCTATAACTGCAGGTATTAAAAGGACAAGACAGAATAAAATGCTACTATTAGCAATGAACGTGTTTGCTTAGCTAATCAGATTTGACTGCATAAATAAATTCACCCTCATGGGCATGGCATGCCGGAATGACTTTCTAAAAACCAGAGTTGTGCAACAGAGATTGACAGCTGGTAAGACAATATCTCCAGTCAGGTATGGCTGCACAAGAAGACAGCAAGAAAGAAAGACGATGTTCAGTTTAGGGACGTCAGAATTACCCCTATGCTCAGCTTCTCTGTTACATCACAGGCATGTTTCTCTCGTCTTGGAATTTTGCCTCAGGGAGTAAACAGTTCACAGGCACCCCACCTGTATCATTACTGAGAAACTTATCTCACAACTTTCTGGCAGGAAGGGACGCCTAGATTAACCTCTGTAGTTTGACACTCACTGTGTTCTCTGAAGAAATTTATACAAATGAAAACATTTTGACTTGTAGAATATTCCAGCAGATTTCTGTGAACTGTATCTCCTCATTCTGAATCTGAAATCACTTTATATGTGCAGCAGGTTTGCTTGTAAATCAAAATGCTTATCATTACTTTTATTTTTATACCGTATTTAGACTTTTAATATTCTCTTCTGTTGTCAAGACCAACAATTTTGCACCTTTATTGGTTTTCCACATTTCCCACAACTGTCACAGTGGAAGCCCTGTTGTATTGACATCTTTGTGGCAAGTTCAGACTCATTCTGGCTTGAAAACTCTGGTTACATATTTTGAAAAAGCCAAATCACAAAAGAGAGTCCGCCTACGATGGTACTTGTAGTCCCTGTTGCTGGAAGTTTTCATCATGGGCTTATGTTGGGGTTGGATTCTCACGATCGACATGAGATAACGTTCACATCAACATTCCCATCGTCATGTTACATACCTGCCAGATGCAGATGAGTTTTGGCATTGTATCTTGTATTTCCACACTGGAGGACCAAATTGTGCCTGGTTGGGCCCATTCTGACATGACAGAGAGTGAAAGAAAAACATGTCAAGAGCAAACATGAATGCAGAATTTGTGCTCTTGTTGGGGCGTACCTGGGGTCGATTTTCCATGAGAAGGAAGGATTTGATAAAAGAAACTTTGGTTCTGTTTTGTTTAGTGTTGGAGACCAAAAGCTAGTGAAGCACATGAACACATGGACCCTTCATCAGCCACATTAATTGTGTAGCACTTCTGAGTTTGACATTGACTTTGACGTGACTGCATACACACAATGTGGCACCAGCAACTGACACTTGACAACTAGAGGCTGAATGTGGCATTCCTCAGTAATTGTTCACTATGCCATCAGTTATGTTGCAACTTGCCCCTTTGCCTTCATTTTATTTCATGATATAGTACATCTTTTCTTGGCTTTGGCTCAATTGATGAAGACAGTTATCTGGGCTTCAAGTTCCTGCAAGTAGCACAGCTGGGTATTTAATTCATTCATCGTCACCCATTTAATCTTTAAGCTTCTTCTGCGATGCCAAAAGCTAAAAAAAAAAAAAAAAAAAAAAAAAAAAGGAACAGTGGCTGATTAATACACTCCAGTATACTTTTTGCTTTAACTTCAAGAACATGACCTCCAACTACAAATGGATGGGGGATTGCTTTCACACACTGCTTCCTTTAGTTTGCAGGTTATTGATATTTATCTGTGCCTTTCCTAGTGAATCATACCCTTATGGTTCATCATCTCACTGCCTAAAAATTTGACTTTGATCATATTTTTACCTCTTAAAATGATACTTTTTTCTAATTTCTTGGATTTTATTTAAACTGTTTTGGGAGGAAAACATACAGCCACCATTTGCTCCTGTCCCAGAAGGTACATCGCCCTGAAAGGTCTCAGACCAGTGTTGAGGAGCAATCAAAGATCGAAGAAGCATTTCACAAGGATGTTCCAAGATAATGAACCGGACCAGTGCCCAGAAACACCCCCCGGGAGCTGGGCAGGTTTCTTTAGATGAGGAGGTTAATGCAAGTATTGAACTGTGTGCTGAGCCCTGTATATTTGAAAGATTGGTTTCTACGCTGGTCAATGGTACACATGTTTACAAGAACAGCTAAATCAAGAGTATGTTATCGGTCCTCTTAACAAATGAACCGCACATGCACGCACACATGCGCACACACACACACTGCAGGCACATTTCCTGCTGTCTCCTTTACTTGTTCCTTCTCCATTTTGTTATCTATGTGAGTTCCCTATCTCTCTGCTCTCAGTTTGACTGCAGCTACCAGATTCTGTGCAGGCAGCTGCTGTTTGAGTCAAACAATCACAGCTATAATAAATCATATTGCCAGTCCCGGCTGTGCAATTCAGTGGCAGACCTGCATATGGATGAAAACACAGCTGGAGCTTTACATCAGTGCAGCAGAAATTGCTATGTGTGCTGATACATGAGCGTGCTGTATATTTATTCAGTGTTGTTTAGAGGTGCATGGATGGCGGTCTTTTATTTTATAGGGCTGCATATGGCGGTAATGACTGAATAATACGCTGCTGCGTTTAGGTTTTCATATATACTGGCTATATATTGCATACTGTACTGTATAATGTATAACATACTGCATGTGTAGGCTGTAGGGCCTGCAATGAGAATGGTTGTGTGGCTGATTTGATGAATTGCTAAGGGCATGATGGGGTAATAACAGAGAGCAGCAGAAACAATGTTAAACACAGATTTGTAATTTTCCTATTGTCAAATATTTGTTTATAATCAATAGCAGCTCCCAGCTTCATATGTCAGATTTTTTGCAATTAAAACACAGAAATGAGCCACACATTCGCGCTCGATGACACGTTTCTTGATTCAGTACCCATAGGCGTGCACCTGCAGCTTACTGACTTCCAAAAGGAGGCAATAAAAAATACATTATTTGAAACATTCATATATTCTAGAGCATTTTAGTGTATTTCAGTACTAGGAACCACAACAATGAAAAAGGTTAAATCTAGCAAATAAGATGAAACCAGATTAAATGCACAACATATTGGAGTTGAAGAAAATAATAAGTGACTTAAAGATGTTACTGCAAACCTCAGGCAGGAAGCTCCAGAGTTTGGGGACTCTTTCTGGTCACTCAGTCTTGAACTGGGTCCTGCAAACGTTTAGAAGAGAAAGCATCTTAATTAACAGAATCGCATAATTAACATTCTCTGGTAAAATCAGAAATTAGACCATAGGCCTGTTCATGAAATGCTTTGTAGTTCCTAACATTGGTCAACTTTGTCTTGAACATTTAGGACAGTTTTTAAAGACTTATACATTCAGTAATAACAAATTTGCTTGGGGCTAAGAACAAGATAGCAACTCAGCATGACGCTACTGAGAAAGAGCGTCCAGATTAAACCTGGATCTATCCTTCAAATGATAACGAAATGATCCAGCATCACAGAAGCAGCCGTATTTTGTTATGTCAGACCAGAATACTAACAATGGATGTGTCTGTGTGTGTGTGTGTGTGTGTGTGTGTGTGTGTGTGTGTGTGTGTGTGTGTGTGTGTGTGTGTGTGTGTGTGTGTGTGTGTGTGTGTGGATTATCTGTGCCAAAGTATTTTAGCTCAAAGGGTTCTTCTCCTCACACACAGAACAAAGCACAGAGGGCCCACTGGCCGAACTGGGAAACTGGACAGAAACCTAAACATTTTGTGCAAGTCTGGTGTTAAGTATTTTGCCCCGCCGCCTCTCCAGCACTAACTAAGTTCTCATGGTAGCGTTTTTCTCATCATTATCCTGCTACTTTGCTCGGGGTTACACCTCTGTTCCCAGCGTAGTCGGCTTATGGATAAGTGTTGTCTGTGTCTCCATTGATGATGCCCTGTGAGCTAACTAGGGCCTGTGAACAGACAGTCTCCCAGCCCGAGTGGATAGGACCGTCCTCTGGGAAACATGTGACTATGCTAAGCTGTTGTTCAACTTAAGCAAATGGGTGAAGGAAAGACAGAAAGTCTTTGATACGTGGCATTCCTGTGAGGTGAAAAAAGGGGGGATTGTAGCTGTTTTGCATTCCAGTTGTGACCTTGCATTATTGACATCAGTTCTTGGATGTTTTTTGAAGAGTAATAGGAAGACGAAGAACAAGGAAGGGTGACAAGAGGTTATGATCAATGTTGTAATGCCAGCATTTTAAGATTTCACCAAAGCAAATTTAAAGATGCAAGAGCTAGCTTCCACTTTTATTTCTGCTTTACTTGTCCCCTATTTTCCAGAACGTAGCCTCTCAAATGTTTAAGCAGAATCTCAAGCTCAAGCTTCCTGCCGGGAGCTTGCTACATCTTTAAAGCACTTATTTCTCCAGCTCCAATGTTTTGTGTTTTTTAAATATTACTTTACCTCATTTACCAGATTTTACCTGTTTTAATGTCCTAGGATAATGTAAAATGTCCTTTTTTAAATCCCCTTTTGTAATCCAATTAAATAAAAACACATCAGCTGCAGGTCCCCCATCTACGCAGCTCATTTCTGAGTAATAGAGGACCTGGAGCTTGCAATAACATCTTTAAATCACTTATTGTTTGCTTAAGCTCCAATGTTTTGCATATTGAAACTCAGCTTTACCTAATTTGCCAGGTTTTACCTCTTTTATTGTCCTAGAATAACACAAAATGTCTCTTTTTTTTTTTTTGCTCCCTTTCGGAATTCAACACACATCAGCTGCAGGTCCTCCATCTATGTAAACTCACCTGAGCAATGGAGGAAAGTCAGAATGGAAGTAATTGATTCAATGTGAGCAGAGTAGTGAGAACTGAACCGTAACTAACATGCTGTTTATGGTTGTGAAAATGGTGCTGCTCTGACCTGGATTCATTTGTTTCACGGCACAAACCCAACCGTGTGCTTCATCGAGCAAATTATAAAGTGTTTCTCTTGAAATTATCGCAGTGTAATGGTTTAATTCTGTACATAGTCAGTGGAGTATATTGGCCCCATGCATACATAATGAGTTTTACACGGCAGGGAAAGCACAACCACAAGCTTTACCACACCAGCATTTTCTTTAATTAAAAACGTCATGATATTTTGCCTTTCAATACAATATATACACCCCTTGAGTCGTATGAATTTGTATAATAATTCAACATATGTACATAACGATGAGTACAATCCGAACCACCAATGGTTTTTCTGGTCATTTTCAAGTCTAATCTCAGGTTGTGGGACCTGAACACCGAAGTCCTCAGTGGAAAGGTCGATGCTTAGCACATCTGATGTGTTAGCACCCCCCTCAGTTAGAGCACTGTGTTGTCCAGTGTTGCTTTTGCATTTAGCAAGAAAATGCCCTAGTGCATAATATCAAAATTAAAAGATTAGACAGAATGAATACACAGACAAAGATAACAGGGACGGTAAGATTCTCATTTCATATTGCTCTCAATCCAGTCTTTGAAGTTGGCTACACGTGTGTAGACCGTGTAGAGGTCAGGATTGCACTCGCCTTTGTCATAACCAAAGCTCACAAGTCCCAGGAGCCTCCACAGCCCTTTGCTCTCCCCTTGAACCTGTGTAAAACTGAGAGAGGGCTTCTGGTTATTGCTGGAGAGGTTCTCTGAGAGGGCAGGGAGGACGAGTATTCCCCCAGTGTCAGAGGGACATATGTTAGATGGGCTGTAGTCGGGCTTTTGGCTGGCACAAAGCATATTGTCTGTAACGCTGACTGGCACGCCGTTACGAGCGTACTGCTGCTCACATGGAACCACGTCAGCAAGGTGAACCAGCCCAACCCTTGCTTTTTCGTCGAGACCTAAATTTGAATCAGGCAGCGGAGACCAGCCTGTCACAAGCCCCTGACCAGAGGCAACTTCTTCTTCCTGGTCTTCTGTTAAGCAGATTGGCAGGACTTTTTCTCCAATCCTTGCTTTGTCTAGTAATTTGATCACAGCTATGTCAGAATCAAGAATATTAGGGTCGTAGTTTGGATGAACTGCAATGGAAGCCACCTGAAAGAGAAGAAGACGGATTTACTGTACAAGTTTAGCCAGAAAGTATCATCTGATAGAAGATCTCCAATAGTTTACCCTCAGGTGTTGAGGACCTTTAGCTTCTCTGTGGTCATCGCGATAGCTCTTCCCAACCACCACCTTAACCGTGGCTGTATCCACAGGATACACCTTGCCCAGCTCTGTCACACAGTGAGCTGCAACCACCAGACTCCTTTGGTTCACCAGAGCCCCGCTGCAGACCAGCTGCCAGTCGGAAGCTTGATTGTAGTTGCCAGCTCCTGCTCCACTGTCCTTCTTCAGGGACTCTGCCTGGCTGTCTGCCTTGGTCACCTTGGTCTCCGTACCCTTGGTGGAGCGGCGGTAGATGGCTGCCATCCAAGGCCAGTGAGCCTCTTCCGGCCTCTCCGGGTCAAAGGTTGGATGCTTCCCACACACTTCCAAAGAGGAGGTGACAGGATGAGAGGTGAGACCGTAATCAAGGCGAAGGCAGGGGAAAAAACACGGGAAAAATTGGATTTACATTGCGACTGTGTCAACATTTAGAGCCGTGGGGCTGCTTTTGAACTGCCTTACGCTTCGGAAGGCTTTTATTTTATCTGGAGATTGTTTGAGAAAATGCAAAGTAGTGGCATGAATGGAGCAGCATATAAAACAGTTAAAAGCCAAACAGCTATGTGGAATCTGAGAGCATCCGAGTGAAGAAAGAAGTCATGAAATACACAATTTGCAACTAATCCATCAACATAAAACGATACCTGTTCAACCAAATTCATTTGATAATCACCCTCTTTATCAGCTGCTAAAGAATAAATATCGAGACTTAAGACACAGAGATTTTTACACTGCATCCTACAACAAAATGTAACGGCTCTGGTGTTTGTTGACAGTGTCCAGACTTGTATTATTAATGTTGAACAGAGCTCACAGAACTAACACTTTTTCCAGATTGGTATTAAAGCAGGTTGTTTTTTTGTGATTGCTACAAATCTTCTATCCCATAGAGAAGAAAACCACTTATACAAAGAGTGTAATAAAGAACTTGAGAAGTCTTTCTCCTTGAGTGAATAGTCCTGAGGATGAAAGGCTCCAAGTGCACAGTTCTGTTTGAAAGGAGACGCAGGAAACCAGTGGTGCTATGCCATCAGACTTGTGCATAACTTTCTCATAAGGGGTTTACTTACCTAAATACCTGCGATATATATGCAGTATTGTTAATTAACTGAATGTTCTAAACATTGCAAGTGTAAAAACATGTTATATAACCAATAAAAACACTGTAAATCAATTTAAGTTTGTTTAACTTCGAAGAATAAGGGTGCCTGCTTCACTAAAAATACAAGTTAACTAAACTTAGGTTGAACTTTAGGATCATTTTATGAATTTTGAAATGTAAAATTAGTTCAGTTAACGGAACAAGTTCAGCTGCAAATGTTGAAACCAGTTACTACCTAAGACAACATGTGAGGCAGCTTCCAGTTACATTGTTTTAAAAGAATTTTCCA
The DNA here is from genome assembly GCF_022539595.1 of Amphiprion ocellaris. NCBI lineage: Eukaryota > Metazoa > Chordata > Actinopteri > Pomacentridae > Amphiprion > Amphiprion ocellaris. The sequence continues at coordinate 5,991,640 of NC_072768.1, forward strand.
GGGCCAAACACTGAATTCCATCCTAAACTTCCTCATGTTTAGCACTGCTTTCATTATCATGTAAAGAAACAAGGATTTAACACATCCTAAAGCACAAACAGTACATTTTCATTGTGAATAGGTTCTTAAAGCCATTAAAGGAGCGTCTCAGGAGAGTATTAGCCCTGTAACAATACTAGACTGGTTTTGTTTCTTTAAACGTGTGATTTATTGAGCCGATTAAACTCTTAACTGTATATTAATTCGACTCATTATTTGAAGTCAAAGGCCAAAAATTCAGACAACTAAAAAAAATCTAATAACTCGACATGGGTGAATGAACTGGAAACTGGCAAAGATTTCTGTGTTTTCACTGAGGTAACAAGAAAATATTTATTAATTGCACTAAGTTCCAGTGAAAGAAGGCTTGCTATGAATGGATCTATCCTGCAAAAAGTCATTTTTATCTTCTTTATTTGGCAAACAACTAATGTACGCACAACAGTGTTGCATCTGTTATGTTTAAATTTACCTTCAAGAGCATTCTCTAATCTAACTGCAGTCATATATGATGCTGATGTTGCTGAAACTGACAAAAGAATATACATAGTTGTTGTAAGTTGGGAATTTGATTACAGCCTGGAGGAATCCCTTTTTAATCAAAGATGCTTTTAAACTCCCATTGCGTCTGTTTCATTACTCAGCCTACATGTCAGCCAATGGCATTTCTACATAGTTTTTCAAGGAACTTTCACTGAGTAGAAAAGAAAGGCCCACGGCTGGCAGGAAAGCCTAAGAGATGTGTGAAGAAGCTGACAAGGTATTGCTCAAAGTCAGCAACTAGAGGCACTGATTATATTTTTAGAAAATACTGCTGCATGTGCTCATAGCGTGAATATTGCTTCATTAGATAAATGGCTATCAAGACACCCTGTCTGAGTGGCCACAGAGCAATTTTGTGTCTACAGAAGATTGCTGATATGTGGGTATAAATCTCTGCAATAAAATGTGTCAACTTCCAACTTGTTGTCCTCTGCTGCCCTCACCTGGTGAACAGGAAACATGGCGCCCGCTCCACTTCCCCGTCTTCAAGCAAGTGCGACGACTACTGCCGGAGTGGTGGTAAAATGCAGATGCACACTCATATTCAATATGTGTGTATAGATGGTGGAAGCCCTGGGGCAACTGGGAAAGTAGCGGGGGGCTTTTGGTGGGGCCATCGGACTGGAGCTGCCGGCCCAGTGAGGAGGAGTAGAGCTTGTGCACAGGTGTCTTTCTGAAGGGAAAAGAAGAAGCCAAGTGTACTAAGTTGTCATAAGGCCAAGAGCTGAGTAAATGCTTTTAATGCAAGTGTTGAAAAAGGCATTGCATGATCTCATAGTGAACACTTTTAATTCATCGCTAACTATACAGTTCTATATAGCACCCGTGGATGTCAGGTATTTAATGCAAACTGCCATGAGTGTTATACAAGGAATTAAAAGTCTTACCTGAGTGGTGTTTGAGGAGGCAGAACTCTTTGTCTAACCAGCTCTGATACTTTGGGCTCTCGACATGCTGCAAGCAAATCCACATATACAGTATTATGAATACACACTGATAACACATACAATACACCAAGGCCCTGTTGATGTGTGCTCTGATTTGAATAGAGTAACTGGAACAGTGATTTGATTTGCCCTTATTCAGTCTTTGTGTTGCACTGCATGTAAGTCAACTAGCTACTGGTTGTACTTTCATATTAATAAAGACACACGAATGGCATTGATCTTGCCATTTAGCACTCAGCCAAAAACATTTCCCAAACTGTCTTTAAAGAAATGATTTATCTTTTTTTTTCTTTTTACTTACAACAGTGAAAAAAACACTAATAAGGACAACTTGCCTAGTTCTTTAATTCATCAGGAAAATCAGGCCAGTGAACAATTTTACCATTTACCTCTTGGCAAAGAGCAGCAGAGCATCCAGGCCAAAATCCACTAAGAACTAATTAATATTTATAGCTGCAGGCTTGATGGATTATTTTAGTGCCAGAATCCTTTACTCACTAACATTTAGCAATAGCATTTTTTTTTAATAACCATTTACTTACTAGCCTATATATCTATCTTTATAGTTTAACAGTCTATGTATAAAGTGATAAATCCATGACTGTTTATTAACATTTTTTAATAACTTGCAGAACATGCAGCGCTGTGTGCTAATACTCCAATCTGTCTGAAAGCAAACTATATAAGAAACTTGTGCCCTCTTCGCTTACACAATGCAGTAACAATCAGAATATACATGTACATTCTTGCAGAAAAGTAAACCTTTTACAAGTCCCCAAACAACCAAATTAGTATAATTAATCAACAAAAAATAAAATAAATGATGACAGTACCTCTGACACAAAGAGGTTGTTTGCCGCTCCATGTACCATCTGGCTGGCAGGTACGTCGGCTGTCGCCACTCAGAGCGTAAGAGTGGTTACACTTTAACTCCACTGTTTCAGGCTCCAGCCCTGGCACCACCTGCTGGTAACCGTGGTAGAGGCGAGGCAGAGGAGGGCAGCTTTTTTCTAGAAGAGGGAAGCAGACAGTGAGTGAGAATGAAAGACAAGGAGAAAGGGGATAATGTTCATTTATATTTTTCTCAGTGAGTCTCTTACCAGAAACGCTTTGGTTGATTTCTTTCTCCTTTTCTCTCTCCTTTTCTTTTTCTTTCTCCTCCCTCTCCCTTTCCAACTCCTCCTTTGTTTTCTCTACAGGCTGCTTCTCTTTCTCGTCCTTTTTTGTTGGTTTTTCTTTCGGTTTCCCACTTTCCTCGACTGCCCTGTACATGGTGTACTGCGTAACGTTGACTCGGGTGGGGATGATTTTCCTCCCCGGCGCTGGAGATCCAATGGTGTTATTTTCTTTTGGTGTGTCCGTGATATCATATGTAACTGTGCTGTTGGTCTTGGTCATTCCAAGTTCAAATATCTCCACTGTGTTTTCTCCCTCAGATATGACTGTCCTCAGCTTGGTGTCATTAGGTCCCACTTTGTCTGGATCTCTTTTCCCGTTCACTTGCTCCTCTTTTCTTTCCTTCTCCTCTTGTCCTTTATCTTTTATCACAACTATTTCTGTGATGTCAGTCTTCTCTGTCTCCAGGTTTGTTTCTGAACTGTCTTCTTTTTTCTCAGGTGGCTTTAGTACGTCTGGTTCTTTCTTTTCTTCAACTGTGTGCAGGCTGTTATCTGGGCCTTCACTATCCACTTTATCTTCTGTGCCTCCAGAAGGTTTCTCTGACCCAGTATTTCTTTCCTCTAGCTCTCCTTCATTCCCACCCTCGGGCAGAGTTTTCTCTGGAATCATCCCAGTATATTTATCTTCTCTGTCGACTGCTGTTGTATTCTCCTGCCCGGTGTTTATATCTTTCCCTGCAACACTTTCCTTTAGTCCAGTTGTGTTCTCTTGGTCTTTCTCTTTAGTTTTGCTGATATCCTTTTCACTGTATATATCTATTTCCTTGCCTTTTTCTGTCTCTTTAACTTTGTCTTTGTCCTTCTCTGCTTCAGTAAGAGTGTTATTCACTGTGGAGAGAAAAAAAAACATAAAAAAGATCATTACTGAATTATCTCGTAGCAGCCGATTGGAATTTGCTCGGTTTAAAATTGGCTCAGTATGCTGAATGAGTGCTTTAAGCACTGACTCATTTTCTTTGAGCTGTTATCCAACAAAAGCAAATTGAACCATTTGCAGTGACTCATGCATTTTATGTCTAATCTCCATTATTTAAGACTTTTTCTCTGACCTTTAGTGCAAGTAGGAGGAGTCCCGCTCCAGGTGTTGTTGGGAAGGCAGGTTCTCTGGGAGCTTCCACTGAGTTCATAGGGTTGGTGACACAGGTACTGCAGAGCAATCAGGACATCATTGGGTCCATAAACCAAGAAGTGGTCCCCATGTGTTGGCTTCGGTGGCAGAGCACAGACTCTTTCCACTGGCACTAAAAACAGGAAAGAAACTCAGGCTTTAGAAGCTGCAAATCGGCATTTTATCATGATCCGCTCCATCTCTGGAGCAGTATGCATGGCATAGAGAGACAAGCAAATTGCACACATGTGACCTTTTCAGATCCAAAAGTGTAATTATTTGGGTGAAAAACACTATTCAGATTATTATCTCACCACACTCCGGGGCAGGCGCACTCCAGGTGCCATCACTCAGGCAGATGGCAGTACGAAACCCCCGCAGCTCGAAACCAGGGTCGCAACGGAAAGTGATGCGTGCACCAGAATGGTGGAACAGACCCTCTGTAGACCCATGGGTGGGCACTGGAGGCCTCCGGCATCCCACCACTGAACAAAAATACAGGCAGGCATAGTATATTTATGGATACATGTTGGAATTTTTTACTCCTGCTTGTACTTAACTAAAAGGCAGATCATCAGAACAAAATTACAATGCATAGAGGATTTAGAAGGCATCTCTAGCATACCTCAAAAATTGGTTCATTGCATCTCCACGCTGTTAAAGACCACACAGATAGATCTTCAGCGAGTTAATTGCCATCTGGTATTTGCAGGTCAGACAGGTAGTCCACAAATTGAAGCCTGGAATGACTCACTACCCTCAATTCACAAAGGACCAGAGGATTTAAAAGCATAGTCTGCTCCCTTAGAAGCTCGTTAATGAATAATTTCACCCATCATGGTAAAGTGCGAACAGTTCACAGCAAGGCTCTAACACAAGGCTTGTAAATGAGGGAGAAATAGACATAATAAAAGAGCTTTGGTCAAACTGTTCAATTTTCCAGTGTTGTAAAAGATGATTTTACGAAGTGGGGTAGTACAGATTTGTTTTGTGTTTGTGGAATGCTGTCTAACTCTGTTATGTACCAACCTACTGCAAAGTAAAACTTGCATTATATAGTTTGCTTTTCTTTATTAGAAGCAAACTGAAAATGTGCACACAAATGTTGTGATAAAGGCCTTCACTACCCACATCTGGGTTAATAAAACACACATGTTATCACTACAGTTATCATGCCATTACAACACTTTGTGTGAGATGATCCCTCCGGAGATTTTCTGTGTTGTTGACTTTAAGTGGGATCACATCCATGAAATGCACTGTCTGTGGTTTTATAGCTCAAAACCCAGGAACCCACCCTATAATCTGGGCGTTTTTGTCTCGGGGCATTTCCATCCTTGGGTCTTTTAGGGGATGTAAAATGCTGTTGGCCAACCAAAAGTGGAAAAGTAAACTGCAGCTGACCTCCACTGAATATGTATTGAAGAGACGAAGCACCCGAGGTGCTACGGGCATCGTTGCTTCGTTGCCAAATGATGGAGCTTTCATGTCAGATTGTGTCAACAGATGTAATGAAATCAACGTGGAGTCATTAGGGTGGAATGCTAATATACAGAAAGGCGCATTCTGCAAGTAAATCATCATTCCTTTCGTTAATGCTTTGGAAAGTACGTTGGGCACTGCACTCCAAAACAGATTAGACTCCAGAAAAGATTAAACTGTTGCAGACAGAGGAGAGAAAAGGGAGCGAATGTATTTCCCATCATGAGTTTCTATGATAATGTGTCACATTCTCTCATATGCAGAATGAGTTTTAGCTTCGGCTCACGACAGCTGACAGGCTGATTATTAGAGGCATAAAATATGGCTGATGTCAGGTTCATATTTAAAATTCCCCATCTGACTCTGGGGCAGAAATGTAGATTACATTTCCTCTACAAAATGTGAGACATTAGCGTCATTCCAGCTCACTTCCATTACAGCATTAACAGCTGAGGGATACTCCTGAGAATACAGATGAATGTGACTCTGTGTGGAATGAAACTATTGCCTTCTCTTTTTTTTTTTTTTTTTTGGAATGTCTCCTCCATTGGAAAAGCTGGGTCTTGTTATAGAAGTAGAATTGTTTCACCATTATTTTTATAGACTTGAATTCAACCCTGAAAAACAACAACACAAGAATAAAGTACGTGCAGGAAGCCTGTTTTTGCAGGATCTTAAGGGAGGTGTATCGGGTGCAAAAACACAACTTAGGGTCTAGACATCCATAAATAAAAGACTTTGTAGGGCAAAGTGACTTGAACCACATTCTACAAAGGAAGCAGCACCCCACATGAAGAAGGGGCCACACAGATTTAAGGTGGTACACAGTGGGTATCTTAAGAAACCAAAATAGCTTCCTGACATTACCAAACTCTTAAATAGAGTATTTTTTCTTTTCTTTCTGTCTACCTCCACCTTTTACCTTCTTTCCTCAGTCAGATTCAGACCATTCACCTCATTTATCTTTCTGCCGCAGCATGAAATCATGCATTTTTTGGCTCCCAGCTGCTTAATTTTGAAAATATGTGTTTGATGGTCATTTGGTTTTTGCAAGACCTCTATTAAAACTTAATTTATATTTCTTGAGAACCACAGATGCAGTTTACAATGGCTGGGGAAGGCAGCTGGCCTGAACTCAGTCCAGACCACAGACCTTGCCCTTGTGACAGTGAATCACTGACTGCCTCAGTTCAAGATAAATTTGCTGTAACTAGGTGTGTCTCAATTCAGTTGACTATTGCTAATATGATTCTGGGATTTCGTAAGTGTCAGTACAGTCTGTTAGAAGTTATGACTAAGTATTCTGCAGAGACTAGTTATTTCTTCACAGTGAGTACAACTTGCATGTATTTTCTTTTTTACTTCCATGTTTCGTATTTCCCAAAAACATAAAATATGAGCCTTTTACGCACATGATCATACTGTAGAGCCTTCAGTTATGTTACAGACTCACCATTTTCACACCGCTTGCCTGTGTAGCCAGCCAGACAGGCACAGTGGTAAGTGTACGAACTGTCCAGGATGCAAGTCCCATCATGCAGACAAGGGGAGGAGCTGCAAGCTGTAAACATATAGTGTAGGACATTAGTGTACAATAGATACACATACTATATCAGCAGTATTTTAAGTACTGTAAGTGTGTTAAACATCATTGCTGCACACATCAGATGACATCAAGGGATTCACATTCAAAGCCAGAGCTCTTTAAATGCCACATTTGTTTTCTTTTCCAAATTTGTATGGGTATTTAAACACAGAAAGCCTCTGTTTGCTTTTACTAGATTTGGCGAAGCAACCAGTAACTTATGTGCACTTATGCGTGTCTGCCGTTGACTTCTAGAAAATGAGGACATTTCTGGAAAGTGAGGACATTTCAGCTTCTCAAAGGGCTCAACAACCTGAAGAAGGGCCTTTGCCGAAACGTGTAGGTACCAGTCATGCACTATTAAAGGCTTTTTATTATGCGCTGGAGCCTGAGTGCCATGGAAACTCCTTTCGTGTTTGCATTTGTTGTGGCCTATGACTCCAAAGAGCCCCTTTGTTCACTGTGACTTTACAAAAGTTTTTATTTACTGGATATGAGACAAGTACAGTTCACCATTATGGAATTAGGACTCGGTTCAGGTTTAAGCGTACATAATTCTGTTGAAGATCGGGGGGTGTATCAGGTACATTCAGAGTAAATTACAGTTATTAGCAGCAGTAGTAGTAGAATTGTATTGTTTTTCTTGTTAAATTACATGCCTGAGTTCTCCTGGAAAGTGGCGAAAAATCCATCAAAATTCTTGTAACCATCAGACACAAAGAGAATGTGCAAACTGTTGCCAGAGCTTTGAACTGGGGCAGGTCTGTTGTTCCCGCAGAATCTAGCGATAACACGGGACCTGATGCTGTCTCCATCGCGGACCTCCACGTAGTCGTAATGGCAAGAGTGGTGAAACTCCAGACTCAGCATCATGAACCTGTAAACGCAAGAAAAGTGTTACAAATATCTTTCTAAAATCAATGTTTTAAAATAAAATTCCACAAAAAGGCATATTTCAGCACTGGAAATACTTTTTTTCTGGTCATTTTCGAGCATTTTATGTCTGTGATAATAATTTGAAGCAAAACAACAGTTTTCTTTTGGTTTCTTTTTTTGATGTAGCAGGTTTTTGTTGTGGTTATTTCAGGTAGTTGTGTGTTTTTCCTGGCTCATGTGTTCCCTGGCAGTGCTGCACCAGCTGGCATCACTGTAGTGAGCCTTTAAAATCTCCTGCCAGCATGTAAGTAATGTACAGTAATGATAGCCACTGAGCACATTAACAGCTGTTGAGGGTGATTTGCCCCCCTTTTACGTGCCGTACTGCTCTTAAAAGTTGTGTTTTTTTCACGTTTTGTTTTTACGTGCAACACATCTTAATGAAAAGATTGCTCACAGCAGTAAAGATTAATGTAAAAGGGTTACCAGAGACCACGACAAAGACAGGTATAAGAAAGCGAGACCACATTATTACTGTGCGTAACAACTTTGCACCTACATTATACAAGCTAAGAAGCAATACTGTGAACTGAGATAAAGGAGAATCGCTGTTGACACTTGGCAGCAAAACAGAAACCAAAAACAGATAACTATCACTGGCTTTGTGGTGTGGGGAAGCTTTGGGAACTTCTTAAGAATTTTTTCCACCCTATTTACTGGATTGTTTATCATTAAGAGTCATTACGTGCCCATTAAACAGCAGAAGTGCACATATAGATGCCATTATATCATTAGAATTGGCAGTGAGTACTGTTAATAAACAGAATTACACATTCCAGTCTAAATAAGCATCTAGTTATTTAAGCTATTAAATGTTTTTGAAATACATCTATGAATGCTGAATAAACGTGACTGCACAATATTATTTCCAAAACAAACAGAACATCTGGTGACTACTGGTGCAAAAATTCTACTTAACCCTGTAAGACCCAAATACACAAATACAGAAAAAAAGGGGAAAAAAAAAATCAATAAAATAAACGCCCCCCCCCCCAAAAAAAAATATATATATATATATACACACATATATATACACACACACACACACACACACACACACACACACACACACACACACACATATATACACAATTAAAAAAAATAAAACTGATGTATTTCTGCAACAGTGGGTTTTAGAGAGTTAAATTATTGTCAAATTCCCAGACATCTTCTGGGTGCTGTTCAAGGATTTCCTTTGGATTTACATGCGACTTTAAATGACTACAACGGTGACAACTTTATATCCACTTTCAGTTCACAAGCTGTTTGGTTCAATCAGAGTGCGACTTTGAGAGGCCTGCCAGCTGGATTAGAGAAAACACAAAGGAACCATTCCGGGTTTTAGTGATTCCCGATGTAATCTCCTTGGCATAACACTGGAACGGACATGGAGCACTGATGAACTTCATACAAGACACTGGCATGCTCCAAATCCTTTAATTCTATCCTTTATCACACCCCTTTGGGCCAGGGAATCTTAGACTAATGAGCTATACGGTGATGCTAAATGTTAGCCTGCAGCATCTCATAAGAATTAATGCCAGTTGTAATTCAGTTGCCGGTGATGTGATAGTACTGCAAGCCACTATAGTTAAAGGAAAGCATTGCCAGTAAATCTCCAAATCAGTCGGGCACAAAAGTACAGGTTCTTGTTAGTTTATCTCATAATAGTGTTTTTTACATCAGAGTTTTGTTGAATTTATGTTACGAATGGATCATATTCAAACGTGACATTGGTGTTTCCTTTCTTAGCATTTGGCCTCACAGAATGATTTGGCCTTGCAGCAAATGTATATCACATTCATCATGGTTGTAAAGTTTAATGAGGAGGAGGAAAACATGCTTGCAAGCACTAAATATCTTTTCCTCACACAACAGACCAGGACTGTATAGACTACATGGTCAACCTGGATCTAGCTGTGTGGAGCTTTTGTTCTGCTAAAACCCTGTAAAAATGCCATAATGGAGAAAATGACAGAAAGAGAAAGTTATCACGGACAGAAAAGTAATAACTTCTCTGAAAAAAATGGACCGTTATGGTTTCCAAACTCTGCTGTAAACTTGCCATCAGTCTATGACATACATCTTGCAGAAATATCTGAACTGAGTGGAAATTTGACTGAAGCAGGCCAGTGGTTAATAACTATTACAGATGGACAACGAAGATCCCAACAACTGAGATTTCAGAGCCCAATGAAACAGCCATAACGCCAACTTTATTGACTCAAAGGTTTTTCTATATTCATTAGTCTACAAACCTCACAGCTTTATTTGTGAACTGTGGTTGTTATATTCCAATCAACTATTCTTTGTTCACTTGCTGGCTGGTGTGCAACTTTATGGGCGTTTCCATGGTTTTATGAGAGTTTTTCAGTTTAGTACTTCAAATGAAATCTGTCGAAAGTGGAGTCTGAGGATTTTTTAGGATAAGTAGGTCACTGTTTCTGAATATACAAAAGTCTTTAAATGTAATTTTTAGCCATGGTAGCTGTAAGAGTGACTCTAGGAGCAGGAATGTCGGTCTGTGTGCAGGTTGGTCAGTCCAACAATTTGGTCAGGACTGAAATATATCAACACCTATTGAATGGATTGCCCTGAAAGTTTCCACACACCTTATGATCTCTTATTTCAGTGTGCAGTGATGGAATACCTGAAAAAAATGGCATTTTTATGAGCCTTAGCTACCTAAACTAGGATCGTGACTATTGTAAATATCACTTTGAGCATGTCAGTGTACTAGCTGAAAACACTACTGTACTTAAGTGCAGCTTCAAAGAACCACCGGCATGTTGTAGACTTGAAGGTATTTTTAAAATTGCAGCATGACGCTCTGAATGAGGCAAATGAATTAATAACAATTTGCTCTGATGACTCAGAAGGTAAAAGATGTGTTGGGGGTGGGGGGGAATCAGAGAACCCAGGTGCAGACACAGAAGCGGGGAGACAGGAGGAATATTGGGAAGGGCTTTATTTAAACTAAACAAGAGTCACAACACAAAAAGGGAAACTGGACTGAGGGGGAAACCACAATCAACTCTCTACAAAAAGTTCACAATAAACAAAAGGGAGGAAATCTACAAAACTAACACAGAACCAACTAAACTAACCAGAAGGGGTACTCACAAGATTGGGGAGGCAGGCTTGGGGAAAAAGACAGTCCAAATATTATTGAGGCAGACATGAAGCAAAAACAAGAACTGGGAGAAATCCAGGCAACAAACAGAGCCCAAGTAGGGAAATCCAGGAGGGGGGAAGCGGAGTGCATTTAGGGAACAGAGTCTACGTAGAAACATGAGTCTTCATGATCCGGCAAGGTGTAACTGAATGAGCTGAGCTTAATACTGCAGGAGGTGATTGTGAACAGGTGTCCGGAGTGAGCTAATTACTGCAGCTGACACTCATTGCAGTAATCAGCAGGTAGCAGAATGCAGGCAGGTGAAACAGGGAGAGCAGGAGGGAGAGAGACAGGGAGAGAGAGAGACATGAGGGAGAGGTGACAGATAGACAGAGGAAGCCAAAAAGAGACAGGTCAAAACAGATAGACAGATACAGAGAGAACAGGAGAGAAACCGGGGCTGGAACAGGGATCATGACAAGATGATCCTTACAAAACTACAAAAGAAGAGTGCTTAGGATCCTACCTGAGTTCTATGGTAAATGGCCTGTCCACCTGTATTGTCCACTCACACCTAGCGTTGTTGGGGTAGCTCTCCAGCACCAAGTGGCCCTGCCGTTTGCGGATCACTCCCCCACACTCTGAAACACACAGAAATTCCATTTAAGAAAGTTCAAACTGGGTTTGTTCTTTCAGCTACAGCTTAATTATTATTTGGAGGGTACACATAGAGCTGTTTTGGTTACCATTCAAACCAGCAATAATTGCATTCCGGTTTTTAAAGCGTCTGTAGAAGCCCCCGTTTTGCACAGCAACATAAAGAAGCACAAACACAAAACACACAGGGGCAACAAAGGCAGCCTTTCCAGGTTTCTACTTCTAATTAAACGTATGCTTGTTATGCCCCTTGGTGGAATATTTGCATTTAAAAGCCAGTGTCAGTGTCCAAATGTTACGTAATAAATTGTTTTATGGGATTCTTAATTGTTGACTCCGACTTGTCATTCAGCTCCTCATGGAAAACCTCTTGGGCACATGGCAGCCTTCCAAGTTGGCACAGTGGTCCCAGATGAAGATAAATTAGAGGGAAAGGAAAGAACATATAGTACAAGGTATGCATTTCCCCCATAGGAAAAAAAAACATTTAGAGTGAATCCATGTAGGAACTGCTAATTGGCAGAATGAAAAGACTTACTCATGCAGTCTCCGCCAGACCAGCCAGGCCGACACTCGGCGCAGTACTGGCCACTAATGAAGAAGTCATCCCTGGGGCCCCATGTCCCGTTGTTACAGCGCTTACAGTTCTCAAATATACTGCAACCTGAAAGAAACAGTCCGAAACCAAGTAAAGCAGGAGTCCCACAGACAGGCCAGAATATAAAGGCTTCAAAGAATTTACATTACATCTCTCAAAGGAGTTTATATTGTTTATAAGAATAGGGAACATTTTATCTGAAAAGTCGGAGCTATGAGACCAGTCTCAAAATGCTTCCTTTGCATCAACTCTGCAAAACTAATTAAGATCATGTTTCACTACAATAAAGCAGGAAAACATATAGCTGCTTCTTGACATAGAAATGTGGAGAAGACCCGTTGAAATGACATGCTGGGAGGGTGGATTTTCACTTAAGAGGCTTCAACGTCTGTAGGGAGGTGAAATGCAACATTGTGAATTGAGGACAGGTATGGATTTTAACAACAAACTGGCTAGGGATGTAGACATGGAGATTTATGATTGTACACAGAGGTTGGACTACTTTTTTTTACCGTTTAACAGTAAAACGTGATGCACAGGTATCCATTTAATTCCGAACAGCTGTTTTTTCCCCCCATAAAGGAAAGCATGAGCACATTCAAGCTGTGAGGAAAACACAACATTCTTCTATAGGTGAATGGCATGTAGGAAAAAGAGTTTGGAAGTGCGGGCTGCAGCATATGTGTTTAGAGACATACATGGCTTCTGATACAGACAATAATGTGCTCATCTCTGAGTGTAAATACGCTCAGATTTACTCCCATTTCATTCACAAGTTAAGGTTCCAAGTGTGATCATTCACTCCTGCGCCCTGCCAATTCAAGAGGATTCTGCCAGCAAGTCAAGAGAGGGAGCTAATGTGAAGCAAATTAGAATGGACACAAATACAGGAAGCTATTTTCAGTCTGTCTGTCACACTGTTTGCCATGCTGCAATGCAAGCAGCTGTGCAGTTGATAGACAAACATCATGGCAGATATTCAAGATGAACCCAGTGCTTGTAGGATGACTCAACAGACTTTATAAAGACAATTCTCAATGTTGTAGCAAGGGAACACTGCAAGATCTCATTAAATGCATTTAAATGGACGTTGTACCTGGATGTATAATGCAGGGGTCGCACTCATTGATGGCATTGCGGCAGCAGGGCACAGCGTAGCCCACCTGAGTCCCCTGGATGGGGCACTTACAGCGAATCACGTCATACTCGCAGCAGCCTCTGCACATCACGTTCCACTCTGGACCTGGACAGTGGTTGTACAAGTACCTGTAATCTAAAGAAGATGACATGTCAGGGTCAGCAGCTCAGCAATATCCTTCAAACAAGAAAGCACGAAACAAAATTCTTTATGTAAGCATCATTTCATGGACAAAACAGACATGAAGATGAGTCAAAGTATGTCTAACGTAATGGTTGGCCTTCAGGGAAAATGTGAGCAAACACGGGTTTTGGTCAGCGGTGAAAAGAACACAGTGGAAGATTTCTGGTGAGTTCAGTGTTTATCTGCTGCTCTGCGCTGCTTCTTTGGTTATTTCCGCTGTCATATGGTTGCAAGCTCCTTTTAAGGAAACCACAAAAACTCCCAATAGTTTACCTCCTCTGTGTGTGTTGTTACGTCACACAACATGCCACAATGGTAAAGTCACTGTCACGGAAAACTGAATCACATCCTTAATCAGAAAGGGCTTTATGAACCAAATGTAAACAATGGTCTTCTTCTTTGTTTTTACCTGACAAATATGATGTTTAATTGGACTGGAAACCAGTGATTCAAAGACCTTTGAGCCTCAGTGGCTGCGATTACATAACAGTGGATTTTAAAGCTAAAACAGACAAGTGGAAATTCTCTTGTTGCAGATGTGGACAGAGAACTAACAGAATCTGCACTTTAGAATTGGCACAACATCCCTGCGATGTTCTGTACCTCCTCTTAGCTGTGCAATCATAATTATTTAGTGCCTCTGTGATAGATGTCTTAATTTGTGAAGCTGCAGTTGCACAATAAGTCTATCTGTGGTTTATAGAAGTTTTGTAAAAGTGAGCCTTTAGTGCACAGACACAGACAAATGCACTGATACAAGAGCAACAACTACAAGTGATTAATCTGTTAGTGGTTGACGGTCAAACAGAGAGGAGAAGCACAGATGTCTTGGAATGCTATAAGCTGTCCCTGCTGCCCTTCCGCATTAATGATATCATAAATTGTGTCTACGTCCAGCTACAGTCTGGCCTTCTGTTCAGCTGTTTCTCCTAGAAGAGGTATGGCATACATGCTGACATTAATCAAACACAAATTTGTGCAATGCCACTGGGTCAGTCTTAATGGAGGTTTTTTAAGGACAGAGTTTGTGTTTCACTGAGCTTTTGCCGTATTTTCGCTGTTTGATGATTCTTGTCTGTCTCTAGAGTCATGGGCTCAGCTGGATTTGTGAAGCAACTGTGAAAGCATGTACAGCAAACCTGGAGGCACGACTGTGCTAGATCTCAGGACCGAGATAGCGTCAGTCAAAATCTGTTGGACTACTGGGCTCGTAAAGCTACACCAGTTCCTCACACAATGCTCATGCTGTCACACTAAACACCAGTCAAAGCTGCTTGTGGTAGAAATGAAAGTAAACTTACAGTCCTTCAACTTTGTTTTTGAATCAAAGCTGGCGGTCATGGATTATTTATTTTTTTTAGCTCAGTCCATCAGCCCAAGACAAAAAAAGAGAGAGAAGCTCATAGTTGATGTTCATATTGTCATTTTTGTGGATTTTGTTAAACCAAGTGTGAGGACCACAAACATCCACAGCATGACAATGGCCTACATGTTCAGAGACATCTGTGTGGAGAAAAATAGAGTTGTTGTAAAGAGTGGGATTATGCACATTATTAAATACACATTATGGCAGTGGCACAGCAAGTAAGAACATGGTTTATTTGAATCTTACACAAAATTGTTATTCTCTTCAATATACAACCAATTCAAAAGACACAAGAAAGTCAAGTCAATGTTTTTACGAGCACAAAAACGACTTAGCTCAGACAGAAGTCGAGGTGACATCTTTTTAATTCCATGTAGTCTTTTTTTTGGCAAAATTGCCAGCA
Organism: Amphiprion ocellaris; assembly: GCF_022539595.1. Classification (NCBI taxonomy): domain Eukaryota; kingdom Metazoa; phylum Chordata; class Actinopteri; family Pomacentridae; genus Amphiprion; species Amphiprion ocellaris. The sequence continues at coordinate 6,006,918 of NC_072768.1, forward strand.
GTATCACTATTGATTGCTGAGAGTTTGATTAGAGATTGGGGCATATGATGCTAGAGCAGCTAACATAGCCTGGTGCTGTTAGCCTCAAGCAGAGATGAGGAGTGGACTTCAGCCCCAGATATTTTTCTTCTTTCATTTTCAATAATAATGCTAATAATGAGTGCTGGGTTTCTCTCCACATGCTCCAGCTTCCTTCTGGATAAAACCCAAAGACATGCATGGAAGATTAACTGGTTATTCTGGATGGATGGACGGACGGACGGACAGATAGATGGATTAATTTGGGATTCTAAGTTGGCTATAAATGTAAATCTATGGTTGTCTGTGTCTTTATATTAGCCTTGTGGTGAAGTGATGACCTGCTTTGGATGGTCCCCACCACACTAGCTCTGTCCTCTTAAGATATAGCAGATATAGCTAATAATAATAATAATAATAATAATAATAATAATAATAATAATAATAATAATAATAATAATAATAATAATAATAATAATAATAATAACAAAACAATAAAACTGCATGCTTGGGAATAAGTTATGTATTAAGGCTGGTAATTGTTTGCTTAAAGTAGTCTGGTCTGCTTTCACCCACATACACCCACATGCACTAAAGCATCTGTGTTTTATTCGCCAGAACAATTCAGTCTTTTAACCGCTGCCATTAGGTGCCCTGCAACGACTAACACTCCAAGATGAAAACTGCTTAAAAGGTGTGATGGCTGCCACGCAGGGATTAAGAGGTCCCGACACCATCAGCGCCTCTTAAGGGAAAGCTTTTCTACTTCCTCACTAAAGATGCTGGCCAGAGAGTCTGTGAAACCTGATTTATGAGGCAGAAACACAAAAGGGGTCAAAAGACTCTATGAGTTGGACTGGCAATGTCATTACACGGATCACTGCAATGTGTCTTCTCCATCGATATAGAAATGCAATCCTGGTTATATCTACCCTTAGTACACATATACTGGAAAACCCTAATTTGTAGTGAAATTAAAGAGAACAGTATAGATTTTTTAAAATTTGTTTAAGCAAGGCTGTAAATTCTTCCTTTGCCTCTCCTCTGACAGTCCAGTGACATCAAAGTATATGCCTTTATTATAGGATTAGTTTCCAGATTTCCATCAGCTGTTTTGTTAATGCCCCTACTGGAGGTAAATAAACCCAGGCAGCAGTGTTTTCTGTGTTTATGCACTGTGAACGGATTCAGTTTGCTGACCTCCAGCTCTGTTGATAAGGCGGCTCTGATTTTCTCTGCAGCATGACTCCAAGGTTTCTCCCCCAGACCTGGACACATGCTGGAATGCATCTGTATATTTCTGGATAGCTATCCTCCCTCCTTACTTTTCTTAATAAGTGTTTACTGAAGGTGATTTTGACATAACTGTGCTTTGGATTGCACTCCGGCGATTTTGAATTTACTCATTTCACCAGTGAGCTTACTGCCTTGTAAAAATCTATCTGTGAAGCATCCAAGTGAACACCTGCAGGTAATACAGACTCAACAGTAACAATGTCATGTGGATTTTTTACATCAATGTAAGAAGGTCTAAGCAGGTGTGGAAGCGTACATGTACAAAGATCTATGTGCTTGTGTTTGAACATGAAAATGAAATCATTTCTTCTTTTCAACACAATGCCCTATTTAAGTGTACTATGCAAATATTGAGGCTGACAAAAAAAAGACATGAAAAAAATGCAATAACATGCAAAGACCCCTATAATTTAACCCAAGACTGTGGTTGAGCAATGTGCCTCTGGCTAACATGTATTTAATCACAAACTAGAAGTGTTGACAGTTGTCAGAGAGGCACTGTAACTGGAAAGAAATTCATCTGATAACAAAGTTTGCTTCTCTCCCGTGCCTCATGGCTGTCTAGCACCATTTCCATCTGATATTTATGTGTTTTGGTATGTCTGATGATGTCTACATCTTTCCCCTGTGCAAACATACCTAATAGTGTGTGTATGAGTGTGTGAAGAAAAAAAAAGCTGGCACCAAGCCAAAGAAACACAATTTAACAGCAGATCACAAATGTGTTTTTTTTTTACCCCCTTATTTCTCAGCGTTGTAGCTAAGAGTGTAGATTTTTGTGTGGGTTGTTAGGCTGTTCTCATCCTAGGTAAGTAATATCTGCTTTTTCCATTCCAGATGTTCAATTCCTAAATGCACCCTGCAACATGTATGTCACAAAGCCATGGAAATCATCGCAAGATACACCCTGTCGCCTGGTGGAAATCTTTGCACTGCCACCCTATCGGAAGCTTTATAGGCCCACGTTTTTAAGTAGCCTGTTTCCTTTGATGTGGATTCAGAGACTGACATCATTGCCAGGGGCAAAAAGCCACGTCAGTCCTGTGACCTTGTATTTGACATTACTGTGCTGCTAGCCCACTAACCTGCAGGACAGCTGAATCAAACTTCTGCCAAGAACAAATATAAAACTTTGAAGGTATTGTTCTGTTCAAATTTTTATGTTAAAAAAATTTATTCATACAAATATAAAGTCGTGAAAAACAAGCGCTGCTGATAGATAAACCATGTTTAGAATGTGCTGCATCTGCTGAATTTGACCTTTTAAGTGGCTCAAGAGGCCACATCTGCTCCAAAACTGGGCTGTTATTTTCTGGAAGCAACCTCCTCCTCTGAACCGAGAATAAAACCCCAAGGTCAGCAAATGCCTTTTTTTAATTTGTTGTGATTTCACAAGCATGTACTTCTGCCCCAGTCCACATTAACAAGCAAGTGCTGCCATCAGAATCCCAGATAATGTGTGCATTAAGCTCTAATTTGATATCCAAAGCGTTATCAGAAATGTAGCTGGGCACAATGTGATTTGGGACATTTAAGCCACTTATTGTCTAGTTTATCTTTTTCTTGCTTACTGCTCAGAAACCCGATCTTATCAGCTTGAGTCTTGATTTGCTCCACTCTGCTATTATAGTGGTTATTTTTAACACCAAACAAAGCTGAACAGAGAACTTCAAGATCAGTTACACATGCTGAGCCAAACCACTACATGATGTTGTGTCTCTGTCATTCTATAACAAGTGGTGTATCTTTGCTGCGCAGGTTTGACTGAGGTATTGCCTAAAAGAATAGTTTATGATTTTGGCAAGAACCTGCTCGATATTTTGAACGTGGCAAGGGTTATACGAGTAAAATGATATGACTCTTATGACTTGTACAGTTTATATAAATGTACTGTCAGCCACCATCAGCAGCGAAAACACAGTCCGAACCACACTTCAGCATTTAATACACAAATAAATGTAACATGCTCATTAGTTTTTCGAGGTGCAGGTAGGTGAATTTTGCTTCCCTTGAGGAGAGCAAGCAGCATTTGTGCTATGCTACGCTAATCAGCTACTGTCAGTAATTTCACTTTAAAAACCCATCCAAACCTCTGCAAGAAAACAATGTTTTCCTAAATGTCAAACAACTTCTCCAACATTCAATTCATCCACATGACAAATGACTTATTTTCTCACTTGTCCCTTGTGAAATCGAGCAAAGCCAATTGTGTTTATTTGAACATGCAACTTTGCACAATCATGGCCACAACTTCTTCCCTAGTTCTTCCCTACCGCGATTAAGTGAGAATTTGTGTCAGACAAAGTTCTCTGAAGCAAATGTCGAGTACACAGAATTTACGCGCTAAATAAATAGTTTCCTCATGACGAAATGGAGCTGATTTCATGCTGATGTATCATGGAAAAATAGTTTGTTTTTACAGCAACTGTGAGTGCATGTGCTGTGTATGTATTGTATGTGTAAGTGTATAACTCCTTTCGCCCGCTGCCCACAACAGCTGTCTGGTATTTTGAGGTTGGGGTGATTTAGCTATCACGGAACTGGGAAACTCCCACAGGAGCTCTGTGGTCATTGTAGTATCCGAACACATTCAGATCCCAATGCACTGATCCCACTGGTTATCCTGTAGACTGCTTTAAATAAGCCTCCCTCAGATTGGAAACTACAAACCCAGTGAAATACCCTATCACTCTATCATCCACTGTGGTGCAATGGAATGTACATATGCCAATTTGTAGGTCAAACTGGATCTGTGATGAGGACATTTGTTTTCACCATTTAGCTCCTAAACTTGGATCAGACATTGCACTCTATTTTTCCAAAACCAGAAGCCATGTTTTTCTTCATGTAACTAAACCTGTGCCAAGATTTTCCACTCTCCTTGCTAATATCACTTTTACATCTGCCAGCCTCAGCCCCTGTCTCCTGCTGCCCACTAACCAGAAGCACTAAAAAGCTCCCAGTGGGCTTTAGCTAAACACACCGTGAAGCGAGTGTGTCAAAAGAGCAGGAGTCAGGTGGGTGGAAGATCCTAAACAAGGAGCCTTACACAGTTTAAAAAAGCCTCTGTGGGGTCACCAAAACATGCACAAGTGGAAATAAACACAGGCACACGCGCTCATGCATGCGTAAAGAATCTATCAAGCAGGGATTTGCATGTAAACATCTCTTTAGAAAAAGAAACTATTTTAGGTTGCTCAATACAAGACATCTATCACCAGCTGATTATACACGATTATGAAACAAGCCGCGCTGAGAGTGACTCAGCTGACAGCAACACAAGTAGGCAAATCTGCCAGAGGAAAGCCTCTTAATCACTGCAGCTGAACACAGCTGTGCTCTGCCCAGTCGTCTGCCACATTGACTGATGTTACAGATTGAAGGTATTATTATAATGCACGGGAAGCGTGCAAAGCAGAATCAGACAGAGGGCAGAGGTTCGGTTAGGAGTCTTGGAGACGGTGTATGGTATACACATTACCACAGCCAGCATGCTTGACTCAAACATGACTCATGTCTTCCTGCAGCAGTTCAAGTGGTCATCGAGTGTAAACACGCAGAGTCAAACTTTATCTGAGGAAGAATTCACTCACAACACACTTTAGCATTTATAGAGAGCCTCTTGCACAAAAGGGGATGCGTGCCAAGATTCAACAGCCCTATTAGGACTGCAACTGCCTCAGTTCACCTCAAGGAATGTGTGGCAACGTCCAGCTATCTCACAGTTTATTCCCCCAAAAAACAATCATAGAGAGTCAGAAAATATATGAAGAGCATAGAGACCCTTTTAAATGGGACCATAAACAAAACACACACAGGACAATCCCTCACTCTGTTTCTCATAACAAGAGTTGTAAAGGCAATGATTGCACACACTTGTCAGTGGTGTTTTTCTTTGCTGTGTCTGTAAAAAAAAAAAAAAAAAAAAAAAGGATTTTACATCACTGTGTGTCTCTCTGTGAGGCTTCTTTTTACAAGTGTTGCTGAGTGCTTTTGCGCTCTGAAAGGATAGAAGGGAAGAAGGGATGGGGAGAGTGCTGATGCCGGCTTTTTGAGAACAAAGAGCCAACAAGACGTTGTGCCAAACATAGAGATTGTGAAGAGAGAGAAAAGGAAGAGCAGTAAAGGTAAAGTCAGTGCTGTTGTCTTACCGTAGGGCCACGCTGTCCCTTGGGGTAAGGAGATGACAATAAAGAGGGAGATGAAGAGGAGCCAGCCCTCCTTCCCAGAGATAAAGGTGCTGGTCCAGAGGATTGTGCGGGTTCCCCCATGGGTTTGCCCCAGCTGCAGTCTCCGTCCCGCAGACAGCATGCTGCAGTCTGGAACTCTGTTTACTTTCTGAACTCAGCTGACATCACCTTCTCTCGGCCCTTCAATTCCTGCCCTCCCCCTCCCTCCATTTCTCTCTCTCTCTCTCCCTCTCTCTCTTTTCCTTCTCCCTCAGCTTCTCTCTCTCTCTCTCTCTCACTTCTCCATGGCTTCAGGTTACAGCCCAGCCTCGCAAGGAGTTCCACTTGCAGTGGTCTCCCAAAAACTCCCCTCTCTCCACTCAAAAGGACGACGTCACTGCTCGTGAATGAAAAGCGAGCTCCAGTGTTTTATGCTTAACTCATTATGGTGACACACACTCGCACACACACACTCGCTCGCGCACACACACACACACACACACACACACACACACACACACACACACACACACACACACACACACACACACACACACACAATGAAAAGAAACACATAACAGCCAGTTTATGTTCTACACTCTCTGCCTGCCGCAGTCATGATCAATGATGTGGTGATAGAATTTATGTCTGCTCCACTACTTGTGTGTTCATGACTAAAAAATCCTGAGGTCAGTGTTCTGACCTAACAAAGTGTGAAAACAGCAGCTGTGTGTAGTCTCACAGAGTAGTGCATGTTTAAAGATAGTGTTCAGGCCATAATTAATGTCAGATTACAGTAACGCCATAAGTGCAAAAATACAGTACACTTAGTGGCTTTCTTGCAATGAGTTAGATACGACTATAATCTCTATTTGTAAAGTAATTAAGAACAGGACACTGTTGACTTGGGTTGCACAGTGGTGTAGTGTTTAGCACTTTCGCCTGGCAGCGAGAAGATCCCTGGTTCGCGTCCCGGCTTTCCCGGGATCTTTCTGCATGGAGTTTGCATGTTCTCCCTGTGCATGCGTGGGTTTTCTCCGGGTACTCCAGCTTCCTCCCACAGTCCAAAAATATGCTGAGGTTAATTGGTAACTCTAAATTGCCCGTAGGTGTGAATGTGAGAGTGATTGTTTGTCTCTGTATGTAGCCCTGTGACAGACTGGTGACCTGTCTAGGGTGTCCCCTGCCTTCACCTGAGTCAGCTGGGATAGACTCCAGCCCCAGAATGTACTGAAATCCTCCAGTTTAGGAGTGACATCGATTTTCTTTTCTGAGTCTGGCCAAGAAAGGAACTATCTTCCCACATGATATAATATTCCTATAACAATTCTCCAATAGTCTACACAAATAGGGTTGCATTAAAAGACTATAGTTGAGCCTTTTCTAATAACTTTCCTAAATTTGATACCATGAACTATCACATAAACACAGACTACACATAACTGACACATGAAAATAGCATGAAATTATATAATTAAGTTTCATATGAGCCTGAAAATCTAGTTAATTTCTTTCTCCACATCACAAGGTGGTGAAAATGAATTTACACAGTTTAACCCTCGGTTTCAAACCTGCTCTCAAGCTTTAGGACAACAATAGAAAGGTACCCAGTGAAAACACAGTTGCATAATTTCTTTGTTTACAATGGTTGTTATTCCGTATGATCTCCTGGGTGTGTTTTATTTCAGCTGGATGCAGTACTGGAATTAATTCATTTGTTGTTCCTTGCCCACTGGGACGCAACACTGCATGCAAGAGCTAACAGGGAATACAGATCAAACGACTTAGTGCCGGAGAGTCAAATATCTCGGGCAGTTTCCGAAAACAGCAGGATTTAGACCACAGAAAGAGCACATGAGCGGTGCTGTGCAGTCTGTGTAGGCTGTGTGTTTGGTTAGGAAACTAGAAAACAGACCGAAATCATGAGAGTTTATGATAATAGGGGGAAAAAAGAAAGAAGACAGCAGGACACAGAGGGGAAAAGGAGGGGAAAAAGGAAAATCAAGGGAGGAGAGAGGGAACAGGAAATATTGTCTGCCTCACTGCGCTTTCTATCCACCTTTCACCATCCCTCTACTGTTTGTCCAGATGCCTAATAGTTTATTATGTGAAACCCAAGGCTTTTAAGTTAATGTGAACACTGACTACAGCTGCAGTCTAGTCTGTCCACAAAGAGCACAAAGTAGACTGTGGTGTCCATTTTTGTATTTTTACCTAAGGAAAATATGCAACCTTTGATGTGCCTTTAAATTGAACACTCCTACACAGTTTCTATATTCTATTTAAATATGAAACGTTGGTCAGCATTTTTTGATACACAACAGTTTTTTGGGGGTGATTCACAGAATTTTCTTCGACAACTTCCAGGAAGGAACATTATTGTCCTGTCCAACACTTCCCACAGGCTAAAAGTACATTTCACTTTTTGCTTTGTGACAGTATTTTTTCCAATAATCCAATGGGTTTATGAATGGCTTTGTTGAACTAAGAAGTAGGATAATATTTCCAGCAAATAAATACAGTCCATACATACAGGACCAAACAGAATGACCTCTACAACAAGTCCAGGGCAGTTCTATCAGTGATGGAAGCCAGAGGTGACGACAATATTCATTTTTCCGGTGGAGAGGAGAGCAGAAAAGCAAATTTTGTGCATCTCCGTAGTCCCACATGTAATTCTGTTCTCCCACTCTACTGTGACTCGAGTAAACATAACTCAAGCATTGCAAAGCTGCTTTGTAGGATTATCTGCAGATTTTCCTCCTTTGTCAAACCTTGCACAAACTATTGGTTCTAGTGGGGTTGATCTGAGACCACTGTTACAACTTTGTTTATTCTTAAAGAGAAAATAAAGAGATTTTTGGGGATAATTGGTTATCGCTTGACAATAACAAAACAATGTCTAACAACAGTTGCTGCACGGTAAGTTCACAGTAAAACACAATAAGCCCACGTGTAATTCTGTTGCTGTCTTTAGTATCTGTTTTGCCCACTAGATTACAGAAGACAATCATTTTGGTCAGCTTGCCAAACAAAGAGAAACCTGCTGATACCTACATCAATCATGCTACTGTAGTGGAGACATTTTCACAAAGGGAAGCATTTTCTCATGACCCACAGATCATGCTGATTCTGAGCTGCATTATAAAGGCTTCTCGGTTGGCACCACAGCGACTATGGTTGGTCAAAGTGAATGGGCCCCCTGCCCACTGTGCATAGTAAAAGCTCATTACCAACTACATGAAGAAAGTGGTGCAGTGGGGGCACAACACATTACCTAGGGTCATTACATTTAATGACAGGCAGCGAGAACAGCACTGTTGACTACACATTTGTTATATTGTTATACAGAAGGCTTTTCGGAGGCTATTTGTAAAAGTAAGCACAGTCTCAAAGTGGTGTCTGATCAGTTCATTAACCACAGCTTTGACTTGTTTGTGTTGTGTTTGAAGTCCCGGGGTTCTCACGGGATCACACAAAATGAAGGTGTCTGACTGTGGAGTCATGTGGTTTTAATATGAAGGAATCTAATTGTGGCATCACATTCTGTTTCCATGGTTACACAGTGGACACGGAGTAAACACCATTGCCACTTTTTTCCAACACTCAACTATCTCACTCTATAATGGCACAAATTGCCGTCTCTGACAGATGTGGTGGATGGAAACTAGGCTGTCTGTTTCTCAGGTAAGCCAGATGCCTGCAGCAGCCATATAGCAAAGCCAGCGACAACTGTTGCCAGGAGCATAGAGCCATGACATGGGGCAGTTTAGTAGCTTAATAGGGCAGGACAGCTTCAAACTGGACGCCAAATATGCTCTCATTAATGTGCTGCACTCTGAAGAGAACATTCCATTTATGAAGAAGGCTTGTTTTTATGAACTCTTTTGAGATTAACTCTCCTCCGCACAGCCAATGTGTTTATGCACAATTATCTATCCCTGAAGACGAGCACAGCCTGTCCTTTCACCTCACACAGTTATTTCCTGTATCATACACATGCCGTTAAAGAGGGGGTGGGAGTAAAATGAGGTAAGCTACACCTAATGATAATTACATGATAGTAAATGACAAAACATGAAAAAGAGAATGAGAACAAATTAGTTAACGATCTGAAAGAACTGCAATACACACTTGCATGAACTCACCGGCCCTGTTCACATGAAACCCTTAGCACCACACATGCTTATAATCCTCATTTTGATATTACATACATGCCTAAAGGTATGTCGTGCTAGATTAAATGAGATACAGTGCCTCAAGAATAACATTTCCAGTTATTTCCACTGCCCATCCACTTCCAGATACTTTAAAGCATTCTCAGTGATTGAAATGCACATTTAGACAATCTAATCTAACATAGTTTTGGCTCACATGTCCTCGCTGTTTTTCTTTTAAGTCATACACTAAATTGTCTCTGCCTGTCTTTGATTTACCTCCATCCATAAGTCAGATCAAATACAGTTACATGTTACTTTGTATAAAGCTCTAAAGCTGTCCTCCTGAGCCTCCACCCAGTGAAGCTATGCAGCTACGACTTGCTCTGGCTGGAAATGGCAAAGACTTGGATTTCATGCCATTACATCCTGTTAATCCCACAGCAAAAGGTCCACCTGCAGGAGACTGCAACAGCAGGGAACCACATTAAAGTTGAGATTATTATAGAACGCTCAAGGGCATCTATAGATAGGATGCTGGAGTTATGCTGTGCATATCTGAGCGTATGCACGTGCATGTATGACTCGGGGAGTTCCACACCCATATAATATCCAGCATGCAGCTGGAACTCTTCCAGGAATACATGATAGAGTCCAGTTAGACCCTGCTGCGTTTAGCCACAGTTCGAGTATAATGTAAACCTTCTGAACGCAGGAACTTTGAAGTGAGACGTGAGTTTTTCCTATGAATCAGAACACAGCTGATCCACACTGGTAAAGCTTGAAACAACTTCTTCTAACAGGAAAGAGCTTCATCCAAATTACAGCATATGTAAAATATCTGCAAACTTCAGCTTTCTTTGGTAACTCATGTACAGCCAAATGTAAAATCAGCAACTAATTACAAACCTCAGAAAACATTATTACACATTTTCTTATGATCTGTTTAATCAAAAGCTTGAATCCCGATGTTGTATATTATCAAACAAGGGAAGATTTCATATGTTATAAGGGTAGGTGTCATAAGTTTTGGCTTTGATCAAACCTTTTTGGTCATAACTCTCTTTTAGTTTTAGCACATGGATGCATTATATGTCTACAGTGTTACTTCGGGCATTGGTATATACGTTTGTAGTCTGTCTATATCAATATTGGCTGAGCATATATGTGTGTATTTACTGTGTCTTTGTTATATATTTTTCTGTCATAAATCTTGTGTTAGACCACAATATGGAAAAACTGGTCCTCTATTTCATATACTATCCAATAAAACAAAGATCTCCCTTTGGAAAATAAATCAGAGGCCGACCATGTTTCCACAAAGTCACCTTCTCTTTCAATACTCAGAGTGGAATTTCTCTCAAAATAGTCATTGAAATGGCTCTCCAGATCATAAATCTCTTGTCCAGTCCACACAAGTTTATGGGAAGACTGTAGACTCCAGCTGTGAGGTCTAAGACACGATCAGCTACAAACTCTGACAATTAAATTGTTGGATGGGGAAGGAAAAGTGCAGCTGGTAGCGGTAGCACTGGAAGCTCCTTGAGTAATTGCTGACCGAGCTCGCTGCTTGGAACACTGGGATAAAGAAAAAGTCACTCTTATAATGGAAACCTCAGAAGGACATGGAAGGAGACAGACGAAGAAAGTATGGTATGCAGGAGGAGTTCTGGGTTCCAAGAGGGAGTCATGAAATCTCCGACATGAAACAGCATACGAGAGATCCATCTCTGCTTTTTTTATTATACAATTACACATCCCTCCCTTCATGTGTTTTCATACAGTGACCTTTGTCATGTCATTGCCACTGAAGAATAGCCACACGGGCAATGAACCAGACAACTGTCTCACGGGTAGAGTTTGTTTTGGTGCACCATGGTAACCAAGTCTCTGTTTTGGACATCTTTTTTCTTCAATCCCCTTCCTGTCACTGTACTCTGCAGAGCACCGAGCATGCACTGTTCTGGTGGAAATAATTTGGTCAGAGATATTGGGGAAGTGAGAAAAAAAAAAGGAGAGAAAAAGTTGGGCTGAGTGAGGTCAGTATGAGGGACCACAACTGGAACCGCTAAGCTACTTTAAAGTGGAACACAGCCACCCAAAGCCCATTAACAGAAACCAGTATTTTACAGCACATTGCTCCAACTCTTCTGGTTCTCTCCAAACTTTGCTGCTTGGAGAGCAGTTTCTCCTCTCTGATCTCTCTGTGTTTTGTCCGTTTCTATTGCTTATGACTCTCCAGACAGGAGTCGGTGATCTCAGCATCTTCTCGGTGACATAAGTGGTAGTTTGTGTGAGGAATGAAACACTTGACCGGAGGAATTCACGGTTTTATAGATCGGAGCCTCCTAATGAGGCTGAACATAGAAAACAAGCAAAGATCGCAGCCATTGTGTTGGCTGTCAGGAGGTAGGGTGTGGACGTGGGGCTCCGCTCTCTTCAACACTCGATCTGTCTGGTGTATTTATAGTCATATTAATTTTGGAATTAGTTTTCTGGGAGGGTTTGTTGCCCGGCAGCCATCATACCACCATTAGAGCAGGGTGGTATCCTTTTCGGCTGTGCCAAATGTTAACCTTGTCATGACCGAGTACAAATGAAACAGGATCAGGTCTCCAGGAGATCAAGCGTGCAATATAAATAAAAACACTGAATGTGTTGGGGCTGATAAACTGGCCACCATATTTTAACAATGTAGTATAATATAAGGTGGATGTGGATCAATACACACACTTTCTTTCAGTATTTAGTACAATTTTCCCTCTTTTTTCTTTCTTTCCTTTGTTTTTAACATTATGTTTTAGCTCTGTCTTTGCTTACTTTTCAAAAAGAGCAACATACAATCTACAACAAACAACATAAAAAAGTTCAAAAGTGTTCTTCAAGCCAAAGTTCTGCAGTGAGGATGACATGAGGGCAGCAGCCTCTTGTGGTCAAACATGGAAATGCACAGATATTTGGGAAATGTCTGGTAAACGTCCTGAAGACACATCAAACTGCACAGCAATGTACAGCTTATAATATGTCTGCAGAGTCTTGGTTTTATTGTGATGGTTTGCTTGTGGTTAAGAAAGAAATACTACACACATTTTACATAATGTAAGAAACATTTTTGCTCTTTTTGCTTTGTATTCCTCCAAATGACCTCTTTAGATATTAATTTAGAGATTTAATAGTATCTGTAAATTTTATTTCTGCTGAAATAAGGGCAGATAAAACACTTGCTAGTTGATGATTTATTCAAGTCGATTCACTACTACTAAATTTAGATAAAACGTAGAGCAGCCCTTGCCATTAATGTTCACAGAAATGGCCACATATTAAGTGCCTGTGTTGTATTTGCAACAGCACTGACACAGGCATTATTTTAAAAAAGTCATAACTGAACTAAAGATGAAAAGAAAGTATGGCAACTTGTATAAATTGTTAACAATACCGGAAAAATTAAAGCGCCCTTCTACTACAGACATCCTTTGCTCTGCACTTGTGTGCTTTTTCTGATGCGATTTCACTATTTGATCAAAGATAAAGTTAATTTCAAAAAGCCTTTGATCCTTACAGATTTATGTCTTTCACTCCAAACTTTTCAGAGAGAAGCCATAATGTTGAAAGGCCTGGGCTAAATTAGTAAAATGTCAAAGAGAGGATCACTTATCTGTCATTGATCTTGGATAAAAACATATTATTTCAAGACATTTAAGACATTTGCCAGAAATAGCAGCATGATCTGGAGCAGCTGATAAATCCTCCTGATAGCTGAGGATGTGTTTCTGTCTCTGATAAAGTTGCCCTTACAGAACGGTTACATCATGCACTGCTCATACTGATGCCTAAGTCTGTAGAATGTAGGCAGCTCAAGGACAGAGCATAACACAGCCCTGGCATGGTCTGAATGTGCCTTTACAGGTAAATGTTTTACTCTTCTGTGAGTTGTGGTTGTGAGAGGAGATAGGCAAATTTTCCATAAAGGCTCTTCAAGTATGACCAAAAAGTAGCTAATTAGTGGAATATGTACAGAATATAAATGAGCAATTGATTTTTTTTTTTACATTTTTTTTGAAATGGATATTCATACAGAAGCAGCTCCGTAACTCCAAAGTAAGCCAAAAACCTAATTTGGAACAGGAAGCCAATTCTGGACATCAAGTCAAGCTGCCAACCACAATTAATTAAGCAGCACTTCTGAGTCCACAGCACTATGAAGTGGTAGTATGTTGATTTAAGTGGCGACACAAACAATTTCCGTCCTTTCATTTCATTATCAAAATTCGGTGTGAGCCAGGAATTCAAAAATATAGTTTCTAAATGAGTGTGTGTATTTATGGGAAGAAGCATCCTGCTGTTTATCCTCTGGTGTTAATCTTTTCTCCCTCTAGAGGGAGTCAGAGCCTACAAATCTATGAGACATGAGCTGAATCTAAAGTAGCCCCTGAAGACCAATAAGCGGGTCTGATGTGGGAGAGATGATACGCTCATTTTTTTCTTGGAACTTCTGCAGCCAAGTCACAAAAAACTGTACAGATCAAGGTGAAATGCAGGGGGGAAATAAAACCCTGTACTGCAACACTGCACTTTTCGGATTACACATGAACCACATCCCATTATTCCCACTTCTATCTGTTAAAGAACATATTGATTTGCCATTGCAAGCGACAAAGTTGAATTAAGATGTCCACAGCTGGAATCTCAGTGGGAGAGGAATGTAAGTAATAGGCACCGGACTGGAACAGGGTCGTAACTAATCGTTCCAATCTCATTTTATTATTTATATTCCCACAGCCGGGTGAGGTCTGGCTGTTTGATCAATTCTTCACTTCTTTTATCAGCAACAAGCCACTGCCACTACCCACTATGCTAAATTATTCAATTGGACCTTCTTTGTTGTTAATAGCGGTGATCATTCTTGCTTAAATGGCATAATGTACGCACTGACAGCCAGCAGTGATACAAACCTGTCCCGAGGGACGCAAATCTATCAGTGGTGAGCGCCTATCTGCTACATTAGAGATTCCAGGCACCAGTGAAGCATAGGCAAGTAAAATACACTCAACATCAAGGCCTGCGGAAAAGGCTCGCTCCACAAGGCCACATCCATAAACGATCAGGCTTTCACTTTATGGCCATCTTTCAGGGAAATAAAACTGATATGAAATGGCCACGATGTTCAGCCTCCTCTGTGCAGTTTTAAAACTGATGGAGAAGCCCTTTTTACATGTTATCCACAGTTGTACTGATTCCAGGCACAGAAATACAAGCTGGATGTTGTTGTTTATGCAGCAGAGTTCAGAGAAAAGAACAAAGATTAGAAGATAGGAGTAAAGGGATTATTCCTGATTTAGACGCGCTGTGCCAAGAACACAAAAAGTTCTACAAAACCAGGCAATTTTTTGAGACAAGTTGCAAACAGTCTATACCGCATGCTAATTTGAAGCAAACGACTGAGGCAACTTTGGGTAAATTTTAGCATATTTTTTTATTGGTCTTGTGGCGTTTGCCCTGAAGTCTTTTCCATGTGCCTTGCTTGCTTACCCTTCCCCCTCCAGGGGCCTGTCAACACTACCAGACTCATGGGTGGAAAAAGGTCAAGATGTCAAAGGGTCGCTCTTGTGTCCGGGATTTTGGCCTTTTCCCCTCCCTTAATGCCTCTACACCACTATTACTACTGCTGAGGAGCCATAAAAAGGGGCTGCTGCTGGGAAACATAAATCTAAGGGTTGAAACCTTTTTTGGCTGTGAGTGAGCACAGGATATAGATTTAACCCATACATATATCTGTGTAAATATTGACAAGTATTTTACTATCAAAAGATCTGCAACAAATGCTACTGACAGAGTACTCCAAGTCTAAGATGCTGTCAGCATATTGCATTTTCTCTTCATCCAGAGTCCATCTAAGCAGTATTTTCAAGATCAAATGAATGTACAAGAAGCCCATGGGTGCTACAGTTTCTTGTCAACTAGCATATGTTTACATTACAGCCCATATGGCACTTACAGTTTAATACAGCACTGCACTGGCCACATCATCCAACTTTAGACTGTATATTTAGCCGTTTGAAATACGGACTGTGTTTTTATATACAGGCTTTATTCTTCCTATTAAATCCACAAAGTAATTTATCGTAGTAGTTAGCAGCACTGTTGAGCATGTGCAAAGAGAAGAAAGTCTGGCTTATCTGGTGATGCTTTTAAAATAAATCATGAAATAAGTAATGCTGATATGAACATCTGTTCAAAATGTGACTGTAATCCTTCTTTTCTCTATGTAAGCTCAGGCCATATGCTGAAAAGGCTGCATGTTTCTCATTAGTGGTTGCTTAAATCCCGTTTTAAATCTGGAGAGGGCGGGGAGAAGTTGAGAAAGAAGATGCAATGCAAACCGCAGCACTCATCCCTCACACGTACAGAAGATTCATTCCAATGTGACATCAGAGAAAGCACTTCATGCTGCTCGCCCATTAAACCTGAGGCCGTTAAATGTTTCGCTGAAATGCTAGGAGGACATTCAACCTCCATCTCTAATCTTCACTGATCATATGACCCCCCCCACAAGCACTGGGGCAAAACCATATTGCATAGTGTATTTAATGTGAGAAAAAAAATCACCAGGAAGGTTTTGAAAGTCATGGCTTTCCAAATAATGATCAGATGTTCTTAAGCTTTCCCTTTAGCCAATTTAAAGGCAAACCTCACCACAAAGCACTGAGCAGACTTGAGTCAATAAGCCAGTTAGCAGAAAGGAAAGAAAAAGAATTCAATTCTTGACTTATTTAATAGGGGATTTGGCGTGGCAGGTCAGGGGGTATAATCCAGGAGATTGGACACTGATTCCTTAATCAAGTGGCTCCACAGTATATCTCCTTCCTCCCCTCTCGATTTCACTCTTGTAAGAGGGTCTCCCTTGTGTAGCACTGAATTTCAATGGCCCACTCTTATGCTGGTTCAGACCTCACACTCTAACTTCTGCTGCATGGAAAACAGATGGAGATGAAGAGTACAGTGCATCAATAAGCCAACCCTTCTGCCTTTTCCTCCATGGCTACGAGGGAAATTCAGCATTTATTAACAATAACCCATTCATTGGTAAACAGCAAACAGCCAGTCTTCTACACACCGTGTGCCTGCGTATCAGGAAACTGGCAGAGGAAGACTAGTGCAACCCTAGTGAATGGTGGAAAAAAAAGGGCAGCAGTTGGGTGGCTGTGTGCCATGCCAAGGTCCCAGCAGTGCAGTGGATCTCTTGTTGTAGCAACAGCTTCAGTTTGATTCTGCGCAGGCTGTGTGTTTCTGCTCACTGCCTACATTTCTGGCCAGACAACGCCACAAGTGCAACTGCTCTTAAAAAGCTGCGTCACCCTGGTAACACTATGACTGAGAACTAAACTGCGTGATCTCTCACATATAACGCCACAAAATCTGCCTGCTAATTGAAGCCAAGATAGTAGTGTGCTGACTATAAGGTCCATTTTGTGCAGTTAATCCACTATTCCGAAGCATTACTTTAGGTAAGTCCTGAGATAAGTGCTGACAAGATTGTGTCTCTGTCACTAGTAGTTAAAAGAAATGTCTTATCTGTCGCTGGAGTGTTTATTGTAACGATACATTCTCAACTCAAAGCTTACCGAAGCCAAATTATAACGCTGTGAGGAGAGAGAAGCAAATGCTGCAGTTTCTTGAACAGATGGCAATATCCCAGTTCCTGGACTCAAGGCAGGTATTGACAGTTGATGGAGAATATAAATATATAATGTACATATACAAACCCACTAAAGAATATGAAATCAAACTGCCATATCTTCTCCTTAGTATCTACTCCACTCACTTGAAAAAAAAGAAACATATACAAGAACTCACATACAGATATCTTCATCATATACACACCCGGAGAAACCAATTCATCCCAGTGGATCTCTCCCACCCCTTCCCCGAATCCCAGAGCATGAGTAATTGTCAGGCCTTGTGAAATAATCGTAGCTTTCAACGCTAATGGAAGCCCTGCACATTCATTATTCAGTCCAGGAAACAGAGTGCTGCAAAGTGTCAAGGGACCTATGAGTTATTACTCAGCATGAACTAACCTTAGACTACGAGGGAAGTGACAGAAGCCCACTGCACTTTCTCCTCCACTGTCTCCAACCCTTAGTGTCTCTTTTCTCTCCCTGCGTCCATCTGTGCCGGCAGACAGACACCACACAGGGCACATGAGATTGTATCACAGCTGTGGCGTTGTCAGACGGCCAGTGATGGGTGTACCGTGTCGCTGCAGACAGAATGACAGACGGCTTGGCCTCTCTTGTGTCACTGCGGCGCTTGACCACTGAAAGCCATGAGCGGTGGAGGAAAGCCACCTACCCCCCCCATGTTATGGCTCTCCTGGGACTGCTGTGGGAGGAATGCGGCAGAGGGGGGGAGCAGCAGCAGCGGTGAGGAGAGGGGGGGGAGGCGCAGAGGTTGGCTGACCTGCAGATAACACATGGCAAGAAACAGATAGGTTTGATATGTGAACATGCCCACACTTGTGCTCGGGGAAAGGGACACCGAGGGCCGTGCAGCCGCAGACTGAGCCACTCAGTACAGTTACTCCGAAAAAGCAACACACATCAGACAGAATTCCAGCAATGCACTTAAGCCGTCTTCATTTTCATGTCTAGACTTTGGAAGTCTTACGTCTCTTGCTCAGATTTCAAGTGAAAGTGAAGAGAAGTGGCGGGATCAAGGAGATAAAGGATTTTTACATCAAAACTTGAGATCAAGCAGAGAGCTAATTCAAGCGTATTTGAAAGTATCCTTTCCTTATACTTGTATGTATTTAGCAAGGCAGTATAGCACCCTAACTATCTGCACTTGTAGGAAAAAGGCACAGTGTGCAATTAGCAAAGGCTGATTTGTTTTAAACAGCAGATGGAAAAAAGCCCACCTCCACAAGGACTAACTCTTTTGCCTGCCTGTTAGAAAAACACGCTCGGCTATGCACCACTACACAAACCATTTCTCCGAGATTCTAGCACTTGTACATGCCTCTCTGCTCGCGCACAACCCAGGGATTTTTCCTTCCTTCTGCACTGCCACTGCTGTCAATCTGCAATACGGAACCAAACACGGACCAGGAATAAAACAAATTATACTGCTGATGGCAAAAAAACAACAACAAACAAACAAGCAAAATCATGACAAAGCAGAGATGAAGGCTCCACGAGCAATAAGACCACATCAGAATAATTTCCCCTGCCTTTCTGTGAGAAGCTGTCTCCTGTCTGCTCTTACATATTAATGGCTTTTTACAGCATTGTGACTGGCTTTTGTGCAGTTATATGTCTCTTTTCCAGCTATGAAATAACACAAATATCCTCATGGAGATAAGAGTTTCAGAGCTCCGGGCGTTCAGAGCATACATTAGCAGACCTCTAGTTTACTGGGTGTAATTGAGTATTCTTGTCTGCAGCTGTCTTTTTGACTCAGGCAATTTAGCATGCCAGTATGTTACTATAAAAGTGACCCAATTAATTTGATTTGGAAACCAAGGTTCAAGATACAGAGTGTAAAAACCTGAGTTGAATAGTAAAGAGTGTGGAGGGGGGGATGCTAATGAGAAATAACCTAACGAGGAGGATGTGTATAAAGGAGTTTGTGTGTATGCATGTTGCATTTGGTTTAACAAAAGCCTTGGACAAGGATGAAAAAAGCAAGAGGTGACTTGATTGTGCCCCGGGTGTTCATAGGAAAAAAATGATCAAATGGTTAGAAGCAAAAATTGAAATACCGGTGGCCTTTGTGAATATAAATTAGGAGTTTGAACTATTAGAAATACTGAAAAAGGACATTTGTATCAAGTATTCATGAATGAGCAATCTTTATCTGCTGTTGAAGATGGTGAAATATTGTTGAAAGCTCAGTAAAAAGCCATCATAGGCTGCTTTAGAATAAAATACATAATATAGAAATGTCTTTGCTCATGTATCTAGTCGAGATGACAAAAAATGAATTAAAATAAAGACAATTTGTGTCAAAAGAACCTTAAATATTTAATTATTAATGCGCTCAGGGCAGAGGACATATTTTGTTCCAATCATTTACATTCAATGAAATGCTGAGGTCTGCAACTGCTGTTGCCAGAACTTTTATTACAATTTTTTAGCTTCGTTCTGCTTCTTGGCAGTTAAACACATGATCATTTAGACAGATCCAGTCAGATGTAGCTCAATTAAGGTTGCCTTGTATATATGCTCTGGATCAGTTTGGATGTAGATGCTCAAAAACAGTCTTAAAGCTGAAAATCAGCACTGATTAAAGTCTAATTTCAAATACAATGTGGTGCTTTGTAAACACTGAACAACAAAAGAAAGTGTGGTGACACTACTCAGTGCTTTGTGGGTCATAAAACGACCTCAGAGTTTGCAGAAAATAGAAACAGAGTGCATGATGTGCACAAATTTAGACAAATTGAGTTCAACCACTGCACTTCCTCCGTGTCTCTGCCTCATTAACACAGATATTCAGCTTTATGCACAAAGCCCAGAATATAATTTGATTAGAAATGGTGACATTATTTTCCAAAGTATTGCTACTCTGTGCAACAATTACCATAATGGCTGCCTTGTCTAATACTACACAATCCTCTCACATCACAGTGACACATAAAACGCGGCGCGGTGCACTTGCTCCGCTCCTCTCTGAACCCTCCTTCCCACGATCCGCCCACCATCTCGGGACCAAAGTCACGTGTCTCACCGCCTAGTGTTTCTCTGCGAGCCGACACCACCACAAATCAAACTCACCCAGCGCCCGGCGGAGAGAGAGACGTACAGAAGGGAGGATGAGACGGAGAGAGGCGCACACGGACAGAAAGCCAGCGGGCTACATAGCCTGACGGAGAAATAAATGAAGATCCACTGCGGTGATCCGAAATGCTCTCTCTTTTCTTATTCCCCCGCAAAGGAATATGATAAGGCATCCGAACGGGACGGGAGATGAGATTCGCACAGTTTCCGAGACCATCTTCCTCCTGCGATCTCAAACAGTCCGCCTGTGAGCCGCTCCGGGGCGTCGGAGTTGTACGGGACGCAGGGCGCACAGCTCGGAGCCGCTCCAGCTCCACTGTGGATTGAAGAAATTTGGTGTTCTTTCAGTGTTTGTTTTTTTGTACTCAAATCTGCCGGAGTTGTGGCAAAGGTGGTCTTCACCATGAGGGCTCTGTCAGCAAACTTGTTTGCTCTGCTCTTCCTGTGCGCCCTCGCAAGTGTTTTCTACGTCTGGAGCGCACTGGAGAGCCGTCTGGAGCGTCACAAACGGAGGTTCTCGATACCGGGTGGAGGGTCTTTCCCCAAGGGTCTCCCGGTGGACCTCTCGGCTAAAACTTTCCGGACATTGCTAGCTGTCCCAGCGGCACAAAGACCACGCTTGGGGGGAAGTCTTGATGCTCAAAACCTCACCGATCAACCTGCCTCTGCGGGAAGTCGAGATTACCATGTGAATGGGGATAACAAGGGGTCAACGCGGCGGGAGGGCCCCGTCAAGTTGGGCTCCCCAGTGGAGAACGGCATATTTTGGAGTGAGTGGCTGGAAGACCTCCTCCCTGTGGGCTTCACGGAGGAATATGCACGGGCTTGGAGGAACAGAGCGAGGACGTACCGGGTGGTGAAGCTGGAGCCTGGATGCGGCAGGATATCCAACCAGCTCGCCACTTTTGCAGATGGAACCAAAGCGTGTGTGCGTTACGGGATAAACGCGGACCAGGTGCAGGGGGAAACTTTGACGTATTACCTCGCCGGTTTGCTCGGCATCACCAATCTGCCTCCCCTGATACTGTCCCAGCTGAGCGGTGACAGCGAGCAGTGGGCGGCTGTGAGGACGCGCATAGATGGGTTACAGTGGAGCGACCGAGCCGTGGTTTCTCTCACCGAGTGGATCTCCAATCTGACCGGGGTGGTCACACCTGCGCCGCTCAGGCAGGAGAGCGGAGGGCTGCATCCTGTCCCGGAGGACCTCCGGAACAAGACGACTGCCGAGTTGCTGGAGCTGGCGCAGTGGAGCGACCTGATCATACTCGACTACCTGACCGCAAACTTCGACAGACTCGTCAGCAATTTGTTCAGCCTGCAGTGGGACTCGCGTGTGATGGAGCGGGACACCAACAACCTCCTGAAAACCCCCCGCGGTGACCTTGTGTTCATAGACAACGAGGCCGGACTCGTGCACGGCTTTCGGGTGTTGAACATGTGGGAGAAATATCACAACACGGTCCTGAGCTCCGTGTGCGTGTTCAGAAAAAGGACCACGCAGCGCGTAACGGAGCTGCACAGGCGCAGAGACTCCAGGCAAAGGCTGCTGGAGCTCTACAGAGACAGCGAGCCTTTGTCTCAGGAATTAGGATTTCTCTCAGATGAGCACGCCGGTGTTCTCCAGGACAGGATAGACAGATTATACAAACACATTTCGAATTGCAAAGGAAAGTACGGCCAGCTGTGAAGGTTCAGCATGCACAGGTGATAGATTTGTTGTCTGCACAGTATAATGAGCTTTGCAAACACGATTGGCACACTTGTGCTAAACTGATGCGCATTACACAAAACTGTCTTGAATATCTAGCTGAACTACCTCTTGTGAATAGAATGTGTTGCCTACTTTATAAATAAGTAAATTTGACACGTTTATAAGCTCTCTGCTGAGATTTTCACTGTATGCCTCAACTGAGAGGGAAAAAATTAAGGTCAGTTTATCCTGTCTTACTTCACTCCACTGATGCTCACCTGAATATGAATAAATGTCAAGATTAGGCTATATTTGTGACTAGGGGCACCATAAAGCAGCCTTTTTTTCTGTTTGGATTCTTGCCTTGTGTTCAGTAATCCCAGTGATGAACTCCTAAGCCTTAACATAAGTTGACTCTAGAATACTGTATTTCTGTTGACATCTGGCTTGCTTTTTATAGGAAATCGTTTGCACATATTGTCACAGCCAGCATCTGCACTCTTGTAATTGTGTTTGGATTGCATATTCAGCCTTAAATACACAAATGTATCATGTGCATTTGGTAAGTAAGTTGTAAATATTGTCCTTGGCAACCTGTTTGGCAAATTTGACGCTGAACTAATTTAATGTGCATTGTAACATTCCAAAAATCTCTTGTCCTCTTTTTGATAAATACACTGTAATTTAACTTAACTGTTGTCAGACTATGTGTTTTGTATGCAGCGAACTGCCCCATTAGAGTGCATCAAATATTTAAACTCATCTGTGTGGAGCACTAGGGTTGATGAAGCCTCCATAGCCTCTGCTTTTAAGCCCCAGATTGCCCTCATTGTGCTGTAGGAATATCTTGTACTGGCACACTATTCCCCAGGAGCCATCCTGTCAGCTACAGGCATGCTACAACAGGAACCTCTAATCCCCCTCATAATCTCACCCAGAATGATGAACTGAAGCAGACAACTGACATGATTTGACATCATTTGAAAAGGTTTTTTTTCTACTATTCCTTAACTATATTGTTCCTTTTCATAACCACAAGATTTATTGCAGGATGTTTGTCACCATAATATGTATGGTCAACCTCTGGCCAATGCTGGGGTGGCTTATTAGTTCAATCTGTTTCGTTATAAAGTACAAAAAAAAAAGACTCCCAGTGGATGCATGTGCTGCTGAGAGGCCAAACCCACAACTTTTGAGGGCTTTGGTCTCAGAGGAGAGCCGCCTTGTTTAGAGTTTTTTGAAGATTGAATTTGGAACCGGGAAAGGTTTTCAAAGAGAAAAAAAAACAAACAAACATATAATCCTTCAAGGTCAGGTGTATTATTTTGCTTTACAGTGCATACTTTCACTTCACATCGCCACATCGGTTTTTAATTCAACCCTTATGGAAGCATCCTTTCCCTATTTGTTCCACCACAGGCCCATTTCTGTCTTTTTTTCTGGTTCTAGATTTACAAGCACATCAGAGAGAAAGTCGGTGATCAAACTTTTGAAGGTCTAATTCTTTCCAGCTTTTTGCTATCCTGCACCTCATCTGGTTTCTTTTACAACTTCTTTTCTTATATATTTATATACGGCCCACTCTTGGGTTCACCACTCACTGCTTGCATAGCTCCATAAAGTGGATTGAGTGCATCTCGTTCAAATACCGGCTCACTTTTTCTACTTGCTTTTTCTTTTGTGGCTAACAGCATGTGTGTGTCAGTGATTTGTGCTTCTCCCAGAGCAGAGGTGTCAGTAGGTGTAACTGGAGGCTTTTTCCAGACAGTATGCTTCAGCTGTAATAGGGACTTGAGGATCAATATGTGCACTGGCTGTTGTATAGGCGAAAGCAGGTCATGTTAATGTGCTGGATGTGGAGTTAGCATGTGCACATGTGTGTTTTCACAGGGATTGCAAAGACTGCACTCGCAGCTGGGCACAGTGCTCCAGGCAAGTCTGTTAATGCCGATGACTGAAGAGATTTACAACTGGCTGCAGATACCGGGGATTAAAAGCAATGCTAAACTGAGGTCTGCATGTCGAAACCGGATTCGCAACCTTTCTTTCTTTTTTGCCTCACACGATTCCCCACCTCTGTATTTCACCCACATCTCGCCGTTCCCACCGTGCATCCATCTTCACTGTTAACATCACTGTCAAATTCATTTATTACCTAAATGGGAAATGAAAGTTTCATTTCCCTAATTAGTTTTTTTTGTGGATTCCTCCACACATGAAAGCAATTTTTTTTCACCAGGGCCCATGCCAGCTGTAATCACACTAATGGTGGATTTCAAAGAGGCTGTTAAATCACCCTTTAACTGCTCACACATGTTCCTCTTTCACTCTTCCTGCCTGGCTTCTTTCTGATCAGAGCACAAACTCCTTCAAGCCCGACTTTTTTTTCCTCCCACCCCATGGCAACAAAATCTTCATGCACACAACTTTGTGGCGTGGTCTAATGACTGCAACTTGTCCTAGCTTGCGGCACCATTGCAGTAGATTATTAAGCAGTGTATGTGCCTTCTGTGCTTTCCAGATGTTCTTGTTTTCTGTCTTTAGTAAAGCCTGAATCAGAGACAGTCATACAGCCAGGGGCCCACAGCAGGTCCGAGCACAGACCCCAGGTACTAGAGCTGATCTTCTTCTTCTTTCGGTACATTGCAAACATTCCAGAGCTGAGGGAGGATCATCTCCATGGACACACAAATGCACACACACACACTTCTCAAGCAGGCAAGGGAGAAGAGTCCCAGCTGTGTACATAAACCGTTTTCAATGCTGACTGAGATCCTTTTTCATTGTTTTTAAAAAACCCAGGGTTATCAGTAGGTTATAATAAAAGAAAGCTGGTCAGGCTGATGTAATGTTTTATCAGGAATAGTAAAAATAATTACCGTAGCTATAAATTAGGTGAGAATACCAGTCTATCGTCTGTCCAATCCACACAAGGCCACAGATAGCAGCTGACTTGACTAGCTTAGCCTAAAAACTGCAAACAACTCCAAGTCCAAATCTACATACCGGCACCTCTAAAGCTCCATAATTAACACACTCTAAAGTATGCTGTTTGCAGAATTTGTACAAACACTGCAGAGTAAAAATAGTTCATTGTGGCTGCACAGGTTTTGGAGCTGAACTGTATCTTGGCCAGGAGCAGTAACTTCCTAACCTTTCTGCTGACTGCCTGGCAAACGTACGGTGAGAACAAGACTGTGACGACGCCCGCCAAGAAGTCTGGCACACACTATCTTGTAAAATTTCTTGTTGTCTTTACACTTTGTTTTTTGAACCTAAGGGTAAAATGATTTAGAACATGTTAATTATTGAGTATCGGAGGTGCTAGAAGACAGATTTTTCTTATACTTGCACAGAGCCAGGGCTGTTTCCCTCTTTTTAAAGTCTGAGGGCTAAGCAGCTTGCTATTGCCTTGAAGACGTGTAAGATCCAAGGAAGTAATTTAATTCTCTTTAAGCATTCCTTTCAAACATTTCAACATTTCTTCCTCTGAAGGACCAGAAACTTTCTTTTATAAAGAATGCTTTAAAGTGGAAGTATGTAAAGCCTAAAAGCATGCAGACTTCGTTCTGACCTGTACTTTCATTTTTGTCTTGCATCTTAACAATTTTTTGATAGATATGTGAACATCTTGTGTTGATCACAAGAAGAAACAAGTAATGCCCATCATCTAATTTATCTCTCAACAATAAAACAATAAAACACATTTCCCACAAACCTAGAAAATAGTAATTCTAACCAACAAATCAAAATGTTATTTAAAAATCAACAAAAAAATGTGGATATTCTGTTAAAACACAAATTTACTGCATATTTCAAGTCTGCACGTTTTGGTCAAGACATAGTAAAAATGTGTGTTTTGCCAGACACCAGGTGACTAACTGATTGAGCCTGTCCCAGTGGACCTGCCATGTGTGAACGGACGGACATAACTAGCATTCTTT
This sequence comes from Amphiprion ocellaris, assembly GCF_022539595.1. Lineage (NCBI taxonomy): Eukaryota > Metazoa > Chordata > Actinopteri > Pomacentridae > Amphiprion > Amphiprion ocellaris. The sequence goes on from NC_072768.1 coordinate 6,032,970, forward strand.
CATGGCTACACAATGCAAGGAACTTCCTGCACATGACTGAATGATTTCATTATGAAACACGGGGAGAGTCACTTAGTCACAGCCGAGTGGATACAGGCCATGATGGGTAAACTGGGGGGCTGGGGTAACGACTGGAGGGGCTTTGACAGTGTAAGGGCTTTACATGCTGGCTGTGGTGGGCCTGGAGAACTGGCACAAAGACTGCCTTTGTCCAGGGTTGTAAGCATAAGGTCAGAGCCTTTGTGCATTCTTTCTCAAGACAAAATAGAGCATAATGAGTTACAGAGGCAGGCAAGAACAGGGGCTGCACATACCTCATCTAATAAAAAGAAAGGAAAATGTATTCAATGTAGTGCCCTCCCTGATTTAATCTGGGAATGGATATGCCTTGATTAATTTCAGTAAAATGTAAAGATTATCTCATGTTATAGTTGATCAAAAAGTTACAAGGCTGCCTATAAAAATCAAAAACGATACCCGATTTAAATTTGACCGCCATTTCTGTTGAGATACTCTCCATATGCAGCGATAAACTGCTGTCAGCACTCCTGCAATGCTCGCAACGTTCCCTGGAAGTCCTGTTATGTAAACACGTCGAGCACCATCTGCGATGAGCATGGAATCTCTTAAACTGTGTCAAAACAGAAACCCTTCAACTTGAATTTCATTTTGGTGAAGCAGGGGAAATCACAGGGAGCCAAATCTGTTGAGTAGGATGGGTACAGAGCAATGACTGTGTTGCCGTGGCCAAAAAACTTGAGGGTAATAGCTGTGGCACAGCGTACTAGAGCACAGTGTTCTCCCTCAGACACATCAGGACGTTACAGCAAGACTCTGCTTTGCCAATCCAGCCGCGGGCAACTACTTATCGGTGCACAACCATGTGAATGTTGAAGGCACCGATGAGCAAGCTCCTGGTGCGATCCTGAGCTGTTGTCCGGTTTTGGAAATTGCGAACTCTTCCACTGTGAAAACTGCTGTTTCTTCTGTAGGTGGAAGCTGCAGACCCATCTTTCATCACCACTGATGATCCTCAACATGAAGGTTGGCTCATCCCTGCTGACTTAGAATGTGATGTTGTATTCTCTACTGCGGTTCATGCTACATGGTGAAATCGCAAATGTTCACCCACCAGTGGTCAGTAAAACGTGCAGCACAGGTAATGATGTTAACAGCATGGTGTCACATGTTCTCCTGACTAATGACAATTACTGCACACTTACATGTTGTATGCATGACTGTGACAAGCTCCATGCACGTATGCAACAAACAGTCTTGGAACTTTTTGACTAACTGTTGTATTGTTTGTCTTAAATCCAAAATTGGCTATCTATGAGTGTGAGTTGAAGATTTGCAATATGTAGTTGATTTTCCGCAGAAGTGGGGTCTTTAATACCTGAAGATATTACAAGGGAAAACAAGTTCTTTTATTCTGTGTCATTTAGACTAAAGGCAGATGTGATCACACACAAGATGTGATAAAACTGCTTGTTGTTTTTGCACTTCTTTTTGTAAGCAAAAATAAATTTTAACCTTGACTTTATTGACTTGAGCTACCAGGTGGAGGTAGGTCGATTTTTTCCAGTCTATGTGCTAATTGGAATGTTTTGAGTGGTATTTATTTTGCTACCTAACTCTTAAAAAAATGACAAAGTCAAAAGAAAGGAGGTTATGTGATGGGTCATATCGAGGGTGTCACTTTAATGATGAAAAACCTAATCCTCAACATATGCAATTTTAGGCAATGCACTGGGCAGATTAGTCTGAGGTTGGAGTAGATTATCACAGCAGGGTGCATTAAAAAGTCATTACCCAGGCTACTAGAGAATAAACAATAACAAAATACTCATCATCAAATGCAAAACAGCAGTTACCACACCGCTTATTTCTGTATAGAACACATCCACAGTCGCAACACCACGTCAATCCAACAATTCCAATTTCACATCACTGTAATGTAACAACACTAGCTTGGCTAAAGATAATAAATCAACTCTAAGCTAAAACTGCCTTGTTGTTTTGATGCTGCATACAGATTAACATTAAAGAGAACAGTTCATAAGCCAGTCTCAACCAATCATGGCTCATTCTTAGGATGAGGTTTACATATCAATACTATCAGTTATCTTATCTGTAAGCACAAACTGTAGTTGGGAGTGAATATGTTTCTTTCTATTATGAAAGCTGTCGAGGAGACATTTAGGTCCAGCTGAATCCTATGTTCCAACCATGTGGACAATACACATTTGTTTCTTCAATATTTACACTGCATTTCATGTTTGCTTATTGTACAAGTAAACATTACTCAAAGTGTTCTCATTTGTTAGTTCACATTTCTTAGTGAAAGCTATTTTCAGAAGAATTTTCAAAAATTCTCTTTTAAAAAGGGACAAGAGACAAACTCAGCCATTTTAAAAAGGGGTGGGGACCAATTCCAGTGTCGTCAGTGTAACTTACATCTGTAGGTCATGTGTCAGACTAATGAATCTGTGTGCATGTGTGTGTATGTCTACAATCATTTAAAACTCTGGCAGAAGTTGTCTTTTCTCGAACATGACAGCTCCCTAGACTCTGACAGCCACTGTCCTCAGCACACAGAGCGGCATCCTTGAGTGTGGAATTTGTTTTTTGCAGAGCTCTGTCAGAGCAAATCATACACAGGGAGATAAACCAATGCACCTCTCCAGCTGTCGTCCACTCTCACTGAGCTGCCATGCTCGAAAAGGAAAAGATTACATTCTGCTTGTCCTTTTCAATCACATAAATCCATTACTTCTATTGCAATAGATTTTTTTCATTCCGTCATGATAACCACAGACTCTCATTTTTGATGTTGACAGCTTACCACAGACAAATGACATTGTTGTATTCCTCATTTGTATAATTTTATGATATTATTAGGCTTGAAGTAATAACATATACTGCAGTATGTATACAAGCAGAAGTGGAGATCTGCATATAATCCATTACACTGTTTTAGAAACAAGAACTGTTTAACCTCAATTTGTATTCCCTCTATTTTCCATTAATACGACTTGCCTCATGCTAGTCATAGCATACATAAAAATAAATCCCGATTAATTTCACCACTTAATTCCATCCTATTTGTCATGCTTCGTCCCTCAAGCTCTGTCTCCAAAATGTCAGACCACAGCCTGCAGATAGTCACATGCATCACTTGATTTTACATTTATATTTTATATCATAAAGAGAATGATGCCATACGCCGTGTACTGCCACAGTTACAAGACTTGTATTTTAAAGGGTAACTCTATGTCTTGTGGTGCTGGGACTGACATAAGGTTGAAAGGATGGCCGGCCACATACCAGTAGCACATGTAGAAAAAGTATTTCACCACTGACCTGAGCAAAAGTGTTCAAATATAATGGTCAAATCTGGCATGTACTATAATTAGGTTATTAGAGTTACTCAGGTGTAACACTAGCTCCCTTGTAAGGGTCTTATGTTGAAATGTTTTGCTTTTCCCCTTTTTATTGTGACTGAAAGGCTGCACAGCGTTTGAGTGGATGGATTTTGATATTCCTCTGGGTGATGCCTGTTGATGCCTCAATACAACCGGGAGACCTGCTTCAAGTACACGCCGTTTCACTCATTTGCATCTGTGTTCATCTCTATGTAAATGTGAATTAGTATGCTCATGAAAATGCAGCTTTTTCAGCCCTTTGCTAGAAAGAATAACTGATCACATTCAAGGGGAGATTATCTTTCATTTTGCTGTTGAATGCGTCTTATCGGTGGCCACCTGCACCTAGCTCAAACTGCGACTGTAATTAAGATATTTCTATGCAAATATTATGAAAGAAAAGGTTATGGATCAATCCCAGGGCTCTGCAAAGAGGTGATTGGTCCAAATTAGTGAGCTAGACATACGGTAATGTCTGTCTAACAAGGATGAAGGGATGACTTCGCTAATTCTGGTAAGGTGTGTGCAAATATTGAACCACTTAGCAAAGCAAACCTTTATATTCGACCTCATCATCTAAATTAGCATGTATGAAACCTCACTGCTACTTAACAGCATGGAAATATCTCTTAACTTTTGGCATACTAGTTTGTCAGTGGAGTTTTATGTTAAATTTATTTATTTTTTTATGTTCTGTGAGTGTGTCATAAGGGCTTTATCCTCTACGGGCGTGAAGTGCGTAGAGAATCGATACACAGAAGGGCAAGAGGACGTGTGATACTTGATGACAAAATACCCACAAGCTGCTGAAACAGCACATTCCTTCCTGCAAGCTGACCACTTGCTCTCTGAATGTTAGTGTTGGCTGGAGGCTGCACCCTGTCGGGGACCTGCGCGTGGTTACTCACAATAGTCATTTTGAATTATAGCACCCATTGGCTGTGCTAGTGCTCAGTAATTTGGTCATTTCTATGTAAATTGCACTTTGCGCCGCTATAGTAGACTGTTGTGCCGTTCACAAATGCTCCGGCTTGCCTCATCCCGTAATGGTACACCGTTACACTGAAATGATTAAAGCTAACTGTGAGAAAATGTCATGACAGTCAATCAGTTAAGTAGATAGGTCGACAGGAGTATAGACAGAAGAGAAAGGCACTCAGGCGTGCGCTGATGAAGACGGGTATAAGAGGCAGGCAGTCGTTTTGGGTTGCGTCCAGGTGCTGGCCTCTCTCTTTAGATGGAGAAAGAGGGAAGAGCTCACTAGAGACAACGTTAGGGGGAAGGTTTATGGCTGACTCTGCGGTATCATTGTCATTTGTACAAGATTGGACATGCCTTAGTGAAGGTGAGACGGGGCTTGGTAGTGCAGGATACAGAAGAATGGGGGGTGTACGAAAATGGTGACACAATCATATACATACAACCTAATGTAGCTTATGTGATTTCATGGCTGTTCTACTTCAAGGTTTATAAACTTAGGGTGCCGATTCAAGTCTTTACAGCTCTGTAAGCCAGGCAATCTCAGTTCTCACAGATAACATTATCCCTTCCATGTCCTTGACAACGATGTCGCTTGACAGCTTTGCTACCTTGAATTATTCTCAGAAAATCTGTTTCCTGTGTATTTGAACTAGCGCTCATTTTAAATTTAAATAAAAAGTGAAGCCTTGGCAGCAGTTTCTTGTCATCTCTGAAAATAACTATTCAGTCCTCTTTAATGTCTCCACAATGCTTCACTATGGGCAAATTGCATTTTTAACCTTCAGTTATTTTGACGATCTTTCAAGAGAAATAGTACTGCCTCGAATCCTGATGGCTTCTTGTCACAAATGATACATAAATGTGTTGTGTGTTCATGAAGAAGATAGTGTGGGAGGATTTGAGTGGGAAGACATTTTCTTAAAAAAGAGCATTAAAGGGAGTCTAGGTAGAGTGTTGCTTTTATGGCACACTACTGCAGAAACTTTAACTTCCTGGTTTCCTGACCACTAGTAGTGAGCAATGAAAGAGAAAGTCACTAGCCATGTTTCCATAACACGTTTTAACGCCTAATGGAGACAGCAAAATCATTTTTAAAAGTTTTTACGCTGGCTTGAAGTAGTTTCTGACATTTAAAAAAAATACTTAATGAGCATAAAAGTCATTTTCCAAATCAGGTCTGGCGAAGCAAATGTTTAACTCACATATTTTTTTTGCTGTTTCTTATGTTGCCTTCATCTCCGGACAGCATGAATAGGGCCAATACCAGCAGAAATGAAAGAGTAACTATAACTTTATCTCGCTGAAAACAGCTTGTGAATACTTCTGTTTTTCTCTCATAGATGGCCAAGAATTTGCTTGCTTCTTCTTATTATTTGGTGTTTTTTTAGCTATTGGTTAAACAAAAAAAAAAGGTTTTGCATCTGGCTTCCTGTACTCTATTACAACCATTCATAATGTAGCCACCTTCTGATGACAATACACAGCCTAGTTTGTTTGCTCCAAAGCTGTTGATGAAAACATGCCTAACTCACATTTTCAAAGTTCACTTCAAATTTCCTTGACAGTTATATGGAAACTTGGCTGCTGTTCTGATGGTGTAAGCACTTGATAACACGCATTTGCATGCATAAGGAAAAAACGTGATATACATGGCTGGCACCAGCTTCACACTGCAGTGGAAAAGGTGTCTGCAAACTAGCACAACAATTTGCTCACCACGTTTTTTAGGCCCACACAAACACACATAATGCTGTGCTGGGTGCCAATTTTTTTAAAAAAGCATCAAGCACCACTCCTTCAGCAACCCTGGGTCAACAGAATGGCTAATAATGACAGGGAATAGGGGACTCTTACAGCAACTGTTAAAAAAGTGGACAAAACCAAAAATTGCAGACATTCTGTGTTTCCGTGACTATCATAGGAGGTTTTTAATTATATTTTATTATGCACACTTTGAAAATGTTGTCTCGCCCAAAGACATTCCTTCTCCTTCACACCTGTAATCTACCTCATCTCAAATAACAAGACTAAGGCATCCAGAACTCCCACGCTAGCAGCAACAGCAATTATCCTCTGACACGACTGCAGGGCGAGGCTTAGTGTCTAGCACTTCATGACACCCTCACATTACCCTAACCTAAGGGGGAAACAATGCAGGGTGTAGTGGTTCACTTCTGTCCACACTGAGAGGCCATTCAAGTAACAAACCTTTGTGTTTTAACCTTATACTCTGCCTAACACGCATCCTTTGGTAACAGAAGTGAAATGCAGAATGTGGGAGGATTCAATATCCTCTCAATAAAACACAGCACTTGACAAACACAGCAGGGTTGCAGGAAATGCAGACAGCCGTATCATTTTGTGAATCAGCGAGGCTGAATTTAACAAAACAAAAAGGCTCTGGTATAGTGATGCGGCTGCAGTCCTTGTCTCTGTTTTGCAAGGTCTCCTTTCCTCTGCCTTTTCTCTCACCCTTTCCACTTAATTCCCCTCCATGCTTTCTCAATCTATTTCTTCACATCTATTTGGCCTGTGCAAATATTGCCATTGTGAGATCCTGTGAGCATTGATTGATTGTGTGTGGGGGCTAATCATCTGGGCTACTTACAAAGACATCTTCCACCTAATCAATGCCACTGAAAGAGAAACTAAATCTTCTTAGGGTTCCACAATCCTTTGTAATATAGCACCTTCCACCACAAGGGGAATATCTATTTTCTCTCGTTTTGACTGGGTTCATTTTTTTCCCCCCACTCCTTCGATTTTTGAACCATCTCATTTATTCTATATCATCTATCCTTTAAAAGAAAAAAGAAGGGCACTATTGGGCTTATTGGGCACTAGGGGTTTGAAATATAGCATTGAGATCAGCTAGTGTACAAGAGTCAATTTTAATGCTAAAATTTATGATCTCCCATCAGGATATAGAAAGCTACAGAGATTGGCTGTGAGATGCTCTAAGACAGACAACTTACATCTCCAGCAAGGGCAAAGAAAGTGCAGCAAAGTGATTTATTCATTTGTGTGTTGACTTTTATGCTCATTCTGTTCTGTGATCTACTTTTCATTTTACTATGTGCGCCCTTGTGTGTGTTGGGTCTGAAACGACAACATAAAGATGCCTGTATTGTTTACTGTTACCAAGGAAGTCTTTTCCTGAAAGCTTTTTTCTGTTACCACTTTAAAAAGTGACAGCTCTTTGAATGCAAACAAGCAGTAAGGTATGAAGCCAAATACCATGGCTAACCAGCTCTGTGCTGCACAACAAGAACTATGTGGTTTTCTTATATCTCATAAATCATCAGCTGGTGAGTGACGTACAGTCCTAATATTTAAACATGTTGTCAAGTGCATAATTAATAACCTACACATGGTTCTCGTTTTAAAATGAGGTTGCAGTTTCAACCTGTTCACAAATACAATGTCAGATCTTGCTTAGATCTGACAGCAACAGTTGTCATTTCAATAAGATAAACTGGAGATTGCCAAATAAAAAGTACAAGCATGTTTTTGTTGACCAAAAACCAAGTATGAATTGTTTCAAAAAGACTTCTGAGTAGTAATCTGTCACAATTTTCATTGGAGACTGCGTGTTTGAAAAGGGAGAATGGAAGTTTGACAGGTGTAACAACAATAGATAAGGGGAGAAGGTTTAGCAAATGTGAATAGTGAGATTTAATTGTGAGAACCGTTTCATTCACTGTTTTCTGGTATTTTATGAACCTAAAGTAGCTTTCATTGATGTTCCTGTGTATCAGTTACACATTGTTACCATGAAAATAGTCTTTCTACCTGAAAATGGCTGACATGTAACTCTACACCACCGCCTCCTATAGAATGTGCAAATCTATGAAGTCCTCACCTCTCTCCAATCACCCCTCTGCTATTCAGTGCAGCCTGAGCACACCAGCTCACCTACAAGTCTGCTCAAACACTATAATTACTCTACTCCACCCAACTGTCAGTTGAAATAGTTGGAGTGATGCAGCCACACATGTTTGAACTGGAAACCAGTTCTGAAGAAGAATAATGATACGGAAAACTCAGCCTCACAAGTTGACAGGATTGGTTCCTTAGGTTTGTTAAGCATTATACCCTGGAAGTCTCAGTTCATGTTTTGTCATGTCATCTGCATGCTGCAGGTTCAAAATGCTCAGCCATGGTGCTGACTGCTTATTTTGTTCATGATGAGTATTCAAGCATATAAAAAACAACACATGGTCATGTTAACTGTGTGAAAAATTGATTTTCACCAGACGGGGTCTTTAATTATTAATTGTTAACTTTGAAAAAAAAAACCCTCAAAGATCCATCTATAATGAAAGTTGCAACAGTTGCACCTCTATTGTCAACACACTTGTAGATTGTGTGCAACATATAGCAGGAGTCTGAAAGAAAGCTGAAGACAGCACATCTGGTACACGTATTGAAACAAATTGCTGCTCTCACTTACATAAACAGAGCGCATTGCAGTGACTGCGAGAACAGGAACAGACAAACGGATGACTGAGCGTGCAGACTTAAAGCATGCTGCACAAGAACGACAGAGTCGGGCCAGGTCCTGCGACCCCAGCCATGCTATGTTTTTATAACCCTCAGCCTTTTCAAAAACACCCCTCACTCTGTCTTCCTTTGGGTTCCGGCAATGTTTTTTTTTTTCAATGTGAAGTTGCAGCTGGAAGTGCAGATCACGCAGTAAAAACAGTGGCTGTGTAAGTATGTGCATGTCGTCAGCAAGCTTGTATTCCACGCTTATTCCATGATTCAAAGCCACAGAATCCACACCAAAGATAGTTGCCCACCAGAACTAATCCATCAGCCTTGTTGGCTGTCAACATGTTGCCCTTCATAGGTATATGCATGCCTGAACTCCCCCCTTCCCAGCTCTCCCTGTCTCCCCTCACCCCTCCCAGGTGTTCCCATAACTCACCGGGCCTCAAATCCCACACGGGCATTCCTGAACTTCAGAGGCACGTCGGCAGATGAGAGCCTGGATTTATGGCTTGCTGATGGACAGTGGAGAGGGAGCGGAGCAGGGGGGCTGGAAGGGCGATAGGGTCCACTTCAAAGAGGAGGAAGCGTTTGTTGTTGTTCTCTCCTACGCTCAGCGGTGCACACATATGCACAGCGCCGTCTCCCCTTCTGTACCTCTGACAGCTGGAGCGCTCACTCACCGGTTTACACACAGTTACACACAGAGCCAGCTTCTCTTTCATTTCATTTTTCGTATCGTGCATGAGCAGATACAGGTGGCGGCTTACACCTTTGAAGTTTGTCTCTCTCCCTCTCACACATCAACAGGCGCACAACTATTACAGAAATGACTTTTATTTTTCATAATATCAAAGGTGACCCTTCAAAGATTGCCTCTGAGCTTATTTTTCCGCACCTGCATAAAATATCACTCTTGCATTTAAAAAATCCACCTCGTTCCGTGCTATTAGGATTTGTTTTTGTGACTTTGCATAAAACACAATAGGTCAGAGAGTAATGTGCGGGTGTGTTTGTGTTTGCGTATGAGCACACCCGCCGTTCCAAACCAGCTAGTGTTACATCGCAGGGGCCTGTGGTGTGTGAAGTTGATGGATGTGTGGAGTGGTGTCGTTTCTCCAAGCGGATGTGTAATGAACCCTGCTTTGCTTCTGTAACATTTGGGCTGATTGATTACAAACAAAGGCCATTTAACATGCAGGGACCCTGCCTCTTAACAATGCAACATAGCCTCACAGATGAGATTACACATATAGCATGAGTAAAGACTCCCTGCTTTTGTCCACAGCGTGCTGCTTTTTAAATTAAAGCTGCGCTGTTATCAAGCCTTCCCTCCACCCACATAAGTGTAACCACCCAAGATGAGGATGAAGACGCTTGATGATTCATGTTCAATTTTCTTATCCTTATGCAGCAGTTCTTGAAATCCACTGTTCACTTTTATGGAAGAGAGCATACTGAAGTGTATTTCTTGTTGCTACTTTAAATGACTAAATTGTCTCTCTTTTATTTCCTTTCCTCCATCACCCCCGCCCTTCCTTTTCTATCCAGACACTCACTAAGATTTTCCTCTTTGAGTTTCCAAACTTTACTCATGTTTTCAGTGGAGAGCTAATGGAACTTGTGGCTGTTATTCCCAGTAACCAGGGCGATTGCAAAGGCTCCAGTCCTCCCGCTGCTTAATCAGACCACTGTTTGTTCACTCTCCCTTCTCTCACGGTCAGGTCTGCCAACTGAAACCAGCCAGGCATTAATGAAAAGCAAAATTTGCACCTTTATATATGTATCTATATTTCTCTTTGTATTCTCCCACATTGTTTTCCATCTCTACCCCATGCTGGGAGCCTGTCTAACCTGCTTCATTTCAGTCAGGCAGGGGAGCCGCAAAAGTCTGATGTTAGATGTGTGTGCGTGCGTCGTGAGTGTTGTGCTGGCCCTGAAGTGACACAGAGAGGGTATAAATAGAGCAGGCCCACAGATCACTGTGCCAGACAGAATGTGGCATCTGCTGTGCTGGGAGTGCAAAGTGTTTGAGAGCCTCTAAACTCCTCTCCATTTCTCTTCCCTCCTCTCTCCCTCTCTCATCTTTCTTCCTCTGCACTCCTGTCGGTCGACCCCCTTCGTCTCTCCCTTCCTCCCTCTCTTTCTCTCTTTAATTTTGTAAACTTCCTCTTTCTACGTCCTATTATTCCTCTTTCTCTCTTTGTGTCTTTCCTTAAGTCTCTGCCCCACCCCTCTGTCTTATTTTCCTTTTGCCCTCCCCCCTTCTCACATATTGCCACACATCTGCTGCCATGTGTTGAGCGTTGCGAAGCAGTCCCATTTTCAATTTAGGCTATAAGATCCTATTTCTAAACACACTGAGGGAACCGGAGAGGGGGGGAAATAGAGAGAAAGCAACAGAGGAAGTAGGAAAAAAAGAGGTGGCCCTGCAGTTGTTAACATCAAAGCCCTAATTTCATATTTACAACAGTTTTAAGATTCCTCTGCTGCCACGCTACACGTTACATGTAAAAAACTATTTAATCTCATGGGATTAAGTGATGTACTTGCGAGGCAATCTTTAGCAAGACGGGCAACTCTGTAAGCACAGGAAGATAATAGCAAAGTCATTGTGATTCTCTGCAGGTTAGTTCTCACACAGAGTCGATTATCAATCCTCCTGATTTAGCGATTCATGTCCCTGCTCACGGTAAAACCACTACAAAGGGAAGGTAACCCCTCTGTCCCTTCTTTGCCACATGATGCAATAAACTGTAGAATATGATAGCTCATTCATACTTTAACTGCCACATTACCCCTATATATAAACACACAACACAAAAATTCAATTAATAATGATTTTGTTGTAGCGTCAGTTTACTTGCTGTAGTCATTCATAAGTATTTTTATTTATTTCGCAAAAGCGCACCACTTAATCTCATAATCTGCTTTTGCGGTAACTAGTGTTGCATTCCCTCAAAGACAGCAGGACAAACAGACCGCAAAAACAAGCACACATGCGCACATGCACGTTTGCAGTATCAGCCAAATTAATAAGCAGCTGAACTGTATTTAGATGTCCATTTTTAAAATGAGACATCTAGTCATTCTACCGTTGCTACATTTTTTTTCTCTTCAGCCTATATCCTTCTACTGAACTATCTCCACATTCTGTGACAGGTAGTCTTCTGTGTTTTCTTGCTGACTCGGCACACACACACACACACACACACACACACACACACACACACACACACACCCCTGGCAGTCTGTAATTGTTTTAAGAGTTGATATTGGTCAGTGGCAGCGGGAGACTTGCAGCAAGAAAGGGAGCTAAAGGGAGGAGCTGCCATCAGGAAGACAGGGGACTGTCCAACCGTCAGTCAGAGAACAGCAGCAGGTCATCTTTTCATCATTTTGTTTGCTCGAGGGCAGTGTTTTCGCCTGTGAAGACGAAATTCAATCCTCATCCTTTCACTCACTGTTTTTCTCTCTCCCCTCCGCATCGCCCTGCCCTTCTTGCTGAAACTATTCTCTGCTCCCATTCTCCTTCAAATCCACTCTTCCTCTTTTTCTCGCTTTTCTTCCCTGTCTCTCGTTCTTCTTTCTCACCTTTCTGTCAGTCACATCAGCACAAACACAAAAGACTCCCCTTCATTCTGTTTGCCTCGGGCATGGTTGTTTGAACGAACATTGTATGAATCTCTTTCACCTCTAAATCTGTAATTACCTCAGTGATTGAGCCAAATGCAGTCTCACTCCCCCAGCCTCCCCCATCACCCAGTTTTCCTCTCTGTCAGTGAAAGGGAATAAGCTTTATGTTACCACCTTTTGACTGGCAGGTGCAGTGTTACTGTACTTTGCGATCAATGCTCGACTCTGATTAAAGGGCGCAAATTAAATGACTGAGAAGGCCAGGATCAACATGAGAAGATAACGAGAGGTCTGTCATGTTGAACAGCTTTGCTTTAAAGACTGGTTTCCAGGTTTCTTGGGGAAATCTCTTTTCCAAACAAGAAATATGTGGAAAATCTTAGATCATCATGCGCAAAATTTTAATTGATTTGGCAGATAATTAGAGCATTTTTCTTGTACACTCACCTTAGAAGTGTCTGTGGGTATTTTGTAAGTTGAGCAGAACACAATCAAGCATGAGCCCCAGAGGACGCCATCGAAGGATTTGGAAGGTTCGAAGGCTCTTGGCATGATTATTCATCCTGAGAACCTTCCAGGGCCTCATCGGTGCCAGGATGCCATACGTCAGGGGGCACAGAGGAGCATTGTGACCTGGAGCCCACGTTCAGGGGCCTGCTGAGAGGGAATATAGAGGAAAACACTGAATGTCATTGTTATATAGAGCCAGCGATCCGCTCTGTGTCCTCGGCTATGATGTCATGGCAGACAGCAGTCCAGCTGTGGCCAAGCATGCATGACTGTTGAAAAAGGTCATTAATCTTGCCATAGTATGATCGCTTGCTTGAATATTGTTGCATGCAAGCTACATCTGATGATAGCCATATTTGTATTCACACATCTCTTCCTCAGTTTCAAAGTTTTGGATATCAGTGATCTAAAAATACAAATGTTATGCTCTCTACTCTGCAGTGTGACTCAGCGGCAAGTACACTCTTGTCTGCCATGGATGACGCACAAATGTAGCAAGAAAATGAGCATGCTGTGAGTAAAGCTGAGACAGAACAACTTTAGACAAACATCCTTTTGTGTTTGACTCAATGTTTGCTACAGAGGATGTTAATCTGTAGCCACAAGATCCTAACCAGATTAGTCCAGGGGTGCTTTATTAAACTGAGAATCTTCTATCTTCTTTCTCTGAATCTTCTATTCAGAGAAGGAATAAAGTCCTGACATATTAGAAATATTTAAAAACATCACAAGGTGGAAAATGCAGTGCCTATAAAAAGTATTCACTCCAGTTGGAAGTTTTCCCCTTTTATTGCTATTCAACATTGAATTACAGTGAGTATTGTTTAGATTTTTTGACAAGAATTTACAAAAACACCTACATGTTACAATGGGTGAAATAGAGATCATCTGAATGCAGTAAATGTGTCTCAAGTGATTGTATCATAAAGAGAGCTGTATAGTTCAATCTATCATTAAGACATGGAAAAATATATGGCACATGCATAAATCTGCCTAGAACAGGCTGTCTGTAAAAACTTAGTGACTGTGCAAGAAAGAGACAAGTGAGAGAGGCCACCAAGATTCCTATGACTTCTCTAAAGGAGTTAAAAGCTTCAGTGGCTGAGGTGGGAGAGACTGTGCATACAACAACTCTTTCTCACATTCTTCACAGGTCAAAGCTTTATGGAAGAGTAAAGGTTCTTTGGTCTGATGAGACCAATGGCAAGCTTTTTTGCCATCAGACTAGATGCTATGTTTGGCAGACACCAAACTTTGCGCCAAATCTTGATGGATTATAGGCCTGGCCAATTATTGCCGCCGATATTTGTCTATTTATTTTTATTCAACATATTGCTATGTTGTTATTGACCAATTATCAATAAAATAAACAAGAAAAGCATTCAAAGAGCGCAGTACTCCGCCAAGGCTGTTCAGTCGTATAATTTGGGGCAGATAAGTCCCAATACATCTGCAAGGATGGATTTGTAGTAGAATCGCAATCATGTGATAGCGTTTGCTTGTTGTCATGGTTACAGTGACTCAGATTCAGATTCAGAAAACTTTATTTGTCCCCAGGGAGGCAATTAAAACTCCGTGCCGCTATATCGCAATGATACAGAAGTCTTTAACAAATCTTATACAGAATCTTATACAGAATCCAGAAATTTTTAACAAATCCGTGGATCCAGACTAGAAGACGCATCACTGCAGAAAATCTAATCAGGTGGTCCTTGTGTCATTTCTGACCATCCTTGAAAATTTTCTTCAAATCCGTTTTTCTGTTTTTGAGTGATGTTGCACACAGACAGACAAACATATGTCAATCATCACATAACTTCGCCGCGTTTCTTGGTGGAGTAATTAAGTGTGCTCTTTTGGCTCCGGGGCAGCTGGTTCTTCCTCTCTGTAGTCACTCTGTGGTCTCAAACAGTGCAATCAAGACTGAAAGCTATTATGTTCAGACATGGACAGATGAGCACATTTTAGGTCAGAGCTGTGTTTCGTAGGTGAGGTAGCAGACACGGCTAAAAAAAAAAAAAAATCTAAATCTTACAGTATGAATGAGCTGTCATATTCTACAATTAATGGCATCATGTGGCATGCATTTCAGTGAATCTGAAAGTACCTGAACTATTCACTTGTTGGTGTCAGTGCAACCCCACTTTACTTTGCTGACAGTGCTAGGTTAAGGGTATTAGTAAAAGACAATAACCATAACCATTCTAAAGCAAGATTAACTTTAAGAATGTATTCTAACTGACAGACATGTCTCTCTAGTAGCGACACAACCTCCAAAAACTGAACAAGAAACACAACTATCATCACAAATAAGGAAATAAGCTTCTTTTATAGTGGCTAAGGCTACACTAGCAGACAATTTCTAAGCTAGAGGGCAGCCACAGATTACCCCAAAACAGTTTCTGGAAAACATTCACTAATAATGCTTCAAGATATTAGCCCTAGTGGATAGTAACAGTGATAGAATGGTGAAAGATTAACATTGTGGTGGCAACACTATGATGTGGGGATGTTTCTCTGCAGAAGGCCTTGGAAGGCTTGTGAAGATAAATACAGCAAATTATAAAGAAATCTTGCAGGCAACCTGATGCAGTCTGCAAGAAAACAGCAATTTTGGAGAGGTTTTGTTTTTAAGCAAGACAGTGACCCGAAGCATACAGTCAAAGCTACATATAAATGCTTTAAGAGACAACAAGGTGAATGTTGTGGAGTGCCATGGTCAGAGCCCAGACCTTAATCCATTTGAGAATTTGTGACTGCTGTTGGAAAGGGCTGTTCGCTCACAATCCCTTTGCAACCCGACAGAGCTTGAACGGTTTTGCAAAAGAAGAATGGGGTAAAATTGCAGTGTCCAGATGTCAAAGGCTGACTGAGACCTATCCACACAGGCTCAATGCTGTAATAGTGGCCAAAAGGTGTGTCTACAAAATACTGATTTACAGGGAGTTCCTCTCAAAAAAGCCAAATTATATTGCCCACAATTCGATGTTGAAAAGCAATATGAGGGGAAAACCTTTTTATTGGCACTGTATTTTTTCTCGACTGCACCATTGCAGAGGTCTGCCTACTTTACCAAGTTGACAGCACACTAAGCACCTGCGTTTGTACTATTTTTGTGGCAGATGGTGGTGGAGGCCAAATCATACATCATTATGCATATAAAACAACCACCAGGATTTTCCCCCAGAAACATGAGTCATCGTAAATAGCAACAACACCTGGCAGTAGCAGTTTTTTTGTGCTACCATATATTGGTATTTGGATTGTTGTACTCTATATTCACACCTGTGACTCCTTGACAAGAGCATGTTCTTATTATATGCAGCTCATGCAGTCCATTACCAAAACCTCTCTTTTGGGCATAAATCCAAAAATAAGTTCAAGGATGGTCACCTCCTGAGGTAACAACTCCAGTCTATACACAGATCACCTTTTCAGCCTTACAGATTAGGTTTCTGTTCCCTTTCCTCAGCCAACAGACCTTTCCAACCGAGGACTGATTGGTCCAATTCCAGTGTCTGTCATCAAATACAAATTTCCACAATTCATTTAGTTGTGGAATTGATGAAAGAAGAAATTAGTCATCTTAAAAACTAAACTTAAAAACTAACACGATATAATAACAGCTAGTTTTCAGGAGAATAGGTTGATAAGATGCTAACCATGGGCTGCTAGGCACCTCTGCAACATAAAATAAACATAAAAAAGCCACAACATCACATTTTATGCATGGTATTTTGAGGTAATACTCTTGGAGTCCAACATTTATGCTGAACATAGAAATGACATCAGCCAGCATCTAGGAATTCAGTGCTTTGGAGATACAGCAGACACATGAGACTGGTCCAGATACAATATACCGTTGTATTGATGTTTCTGCTGAGAACTGGTTTTGTCAATTACTTTATGTGAGCTAAGAGAAACTGAACATGATACCATATGGCATTCAAACTGTATGAAACTTTTTGTTTTATTAAATCATTGTAATAAAAACACAATAATCAGGTGAAGGTGTCTGCTTGCCTGGCTATTCACAGCTCCCAACAGCTGCTCAAACTAAGTTATGTGCTCAAAACAAATACATAAAAATGGCTAATCCTTCTACACTGCTTGAAATTTTCTCCCATGTGAAACCAACAAGTGAAAGGACTACTGATGTATGATACATTTCAAATTGCTTCAGGAATACAAGCCTAATCTTAATTGCTTCCACACACTGAACTGTGCAGTGAGAATTCAAAGTCTTAGTATTAGCTGAGCTGGATGTTTGATTCTACACAACGTTATTACCGTCACCCCTCGAGCAAAAGCGGACCAATAGGAAACTGCCGGCTGCACATCACTGCTCGACGACTAGCGGTGTAAGTCAGTTACAGTGGTCGTAGAATGTGTGTAAGAGGCTGATAAGAGCGGCGTTTGGATCAAACCGGGGTAGGTGAGGGAATATGCACCAAGGCAAAGATAGCGTTTCACCAGTTCATCTGCTTTGTGTGCTCGACATACATTGCACATGTACACACGAGATACCGAGATATGCTGCCTAAGAAAGATAAAGAACAGAACAATGCGAATTATGAGATTATGAGAATTTAATAAGCTTACATAAATTAGTGGAAAATGCTTGTTCCTTCTCTATTATCTAAGTTCAAAAAATCATTAGAAATTGATTTATAGTTACAATTTAAGTTACTTCATTGTTAATATACACAACAAATAGTCATGATTCAGTACTTTATGATAAACAAAGTAGAACATCGGCTTTTATAAACAGACGTAAGGCAGTACTCGGTTATTGTTATTATTAAATTAATTGAAGATTGTGATTAACGTGGTACTATCATCTTTGAAGGGCTAAATTGCACATTAAAGCCAACAAAAACAAAAATTAACCTTTTGATCCTTACTTAAAGCGTTGACAACATTAACACCTTAAAACAGACCCACAATATCAGCTGTATGTATTTGTGTTTTCTTCTCAGAGGTGTAAATTTCAGCAATAGAGGTATGAGAAAACGCATGCTTGGAAGCAACTACACTCCACAAAAGCTTTCTTCTCAGCCTTTCTCAGTAACCTTATTATGTCTCCTTCACGTAGCCTAATATATGTTTTCTCCTAGTCAATGAGAGAAAGGCATTAAAAGCAAGACAGCGCGAGTGAGATAGAGAGAGACCCTGTCGCAGGAGACAGTAAGAGTCGGTGCTTTGCATGATAAATTTGATAATGCACTCTGGACATATTTATGGTAGGAAGTCCATTCAAAAGATTGTAAAATTGATGATCTTAGTCCTGAGACTTTATAGGCTCAGGTTAGGTTGGGGAAAATAAAACTGAAGCTTTTGAACCTACAAGTATTTCAAAAACCATTTTACAATGTGGATGAGTGATCGTATTTACCATTTCAAAATAAATGCATCTGGCTGTCACTGATGCATATATTGTGCATATTTCATTATAAAGAATTACTAATTAATTACAGCTGTGGCGTTGTAATCATATATAATTGCAATGGATTTCAGTAGGAGTATAAACGCCTCTCTGTATAAAACAGTGCACCAGAAAACACAACCTCCAAAAGGATCATTAACACCTTTCCTAAACAGCCTTAACAAAATAACTAAATATCAGAGCCTCCATAGTTGTAGGATTAATTGCAGGACTGGTGCGTTAGACTGAATTATGTTTTAGCTAATGCAGTCTTTACACCGACAAATGAATTCTGAATGGATTTCTTCGTAGCTTGAAATACAACCTGAACATGTTTTCAGGACACATTTGTATTCATGGTAGACTATTTTAAGATCATGGCTGCACAGTGTCTTGCATGACAAGATTTCCAGAAAATGCCACTATCTCTGCCCCTCATCTGTGCGCTCGTTGCACAAATTGTGTGGGTTTTTTTCATCTTCCCTTACCTGTATCTCACTCCTCACTGCATCTGATCAGTCTTGACAGCTGTCGTTCCCCTGACTTGCCCTACAAACACAACACACACACACACACAAAGACAACAAACATGACTGCATGAACACCAGTAGTATATCTCGTAAAGCAACATTACTAATTTAGCTGTTTAACTGCGTCAGCCAGACCAAGTTTGAAGAGGTTAAAGGTTTCATTTGTTATTTATCCTGCTTCACGAGACGGATTTAAAGAATCTATGAACAACTGCACAAAACAGCATATTGATTCTGTTTTATATTTTCCAGCTATGACAGGTGGAGAGAGTTGTGGGAAAGGCAAGAGCATCCAGAGAATGATCCAGACGGCAAATGAGGAGCTAGGAGGCAGAATGAAAAATCAACAGATAAAGCAGGAGAGAGAGAAAGAGAGAGAGAGAAAGGAAAAGATGCTAACTCACTTCAAGAATTGCTCCTGTGACAGGCCGCTGCTTTTGCACTGAAGGACATTTCATCTTAAGACCAACGACTGACCTCATGCCAATAAAACAATGTTAAAACTGAGGCATTAGGTAAGTGTTTTCTGTCTGCTCTGCTTGTGTGCCAAAGCTCCCTCCTTCACTCTTGGCTGGCATTTCTGAGAGGCTGATATTCTTCGCGTTGCCAGCATTCATGCCCAAGCTTTTTTCTGAGCTGCAGAAACATAATTTAGGTTAACAAATTTAGCTGCTATTGCGTGTCACATTTTGTTTCACTAGACTTCCTGGGTAGAGGAAAAAAACGATCACGGGTCCGTGACCACATATTGTATTTCTATCGAGTGCTTCTTCTAATGAATTGCAAGTCAATGAGCCTTTTAATTGTTTTCAGTTTAACGCAGAATGCAAGATGATGCTGTCTTTTAATGTGCAGCAAAATTGAACGCACTGAAAGGCTTTAATAGTCAGATGACCACATAAAGGTGGCATATGTGATTGTAATCTAAACTACTTTATGCCAAATTCAGGAATTATCTCATGGCCTGTCTGTTCTGTGAAAGAATATTTCCTCAGACTCCACATTTAACTTCACACTGACCGTGCTGCATGGTTCAGTGGCAGAAGACAATATAGAGCTTGATGTATCTTGCTGTGAAGCGAGTGGCCAAACCATCTGAGCTTTCACTTACAAGTCAGCTACAACTCATACATCTGTTATGATTAAGTGCCCTCCAGTAACACTGTTTCAGCTTCACTCATTATATCAGCATGGCTTCAGCAAGTCTCATGCCAAGGAAAATTAGATTTTGCCAGTTAAATATGCTCTCATTGAGTCATCCTTTCTGTTTATAGTCTTATGATAAATCTTTTCTGGTGGCAATCGTTCTATAAGAGCGATTCTCTTCAAAGCAGCTCAAAGATTTTGGCAAAAACAGCATCATCATCCATATAAGTGGATACTGGAGGACTTCTTGGAAAAGGCTTTATGGTTATTTATGGCATGCCATTCAAATCTGACTAACAGTCAACAATTATTTGCCAAATACTGCTTGTGTGAAGCCCAGCTTAATAGCCTTTTTAGATCTCTCTACAGAGAACAGCTTGTTTTTCCTCATCTCTGTATCTCTCTCCAGACCTCTAATCCCGCTCCATTGTCTCCCAGTGCTGCTTTATGGAGGGTAAGGACATGAACAGAAGGGAAGCACACATCATAATTAGAAACTCCCCATTAACACGACTGTTAAAATTCCCAATTTGTACACTGTTCCAGCTGAACCTTTTCCGGCACATGTATAATAAAATCTATTTGGACTTGCAGCTGTCACTCATTTTGTTGTCATTTCGGACAAATTTATGTATGAGCAATGACTGCCATTTCAATGCATTTTGTGATATAAGCACACATTGTTTCTGCTCATTTGGCCTAACCCTCTAAGGACACTGCCGAAGTTTGTTCTCATCCTCAAGCCCTACTTAGAACCACTGTTTACCAACAGTAACAATTGTACACTGTACTGTACTACACATTGGGAAAACATTCTTAAATAAAATTATTAGCAAAATGTCTAACTATTGAAAGGGAAAGTGCTCCGAGGCATTAATGCATTGTCATGTTTGCTCAAGTACGATATTTGAGTAAATGTGGTTATACTGCAAAATTGTTCATTTAACATCAGCTGATTTTTTTAAGGCACGAACAACATATCAGAGCTATTTTGCGGAGTGTTTTGGAAAAAGTCTCTCTGAATAAATCTCAATACATGCTTGAATCAAATCAGAGAGACAAAAAGCAAATTGAAGTACAGTACTATCCCTCTATCTCTAGTTTCTAGACACTGACTATGCTTCTTAATGACATGATGTGTTTCTTTCAAGCTCTGGTGAGGTTTTCACAAGAGTTTTAAATAAATAAACATTTTTGTGCTACAAATGTATGTCAGAAAAAGAAACAATACATGTTCTTAATACTCTGTACTTCATGCTTTGACATTTTCTACTATTCAACATGGTTCAGGGGGAATCATGTGCACTCCTCTCTGAAGAGACAAAGGTTTGATTTGCTAGTGCAAAATATTTCTAGTCACATGAAATGGGAAAACTGCTTTTAGTTTTTCTCCTGTACAACCCTGGAACATTTTGCAACAAACACAGAAGCCTAGTAAACTGTACCTGCAGTTCAGTTTAAATCCATGATTATAGACTGCACTGCTTTTGAATGCAACTGTTCTTAACTGTGTTCTTCTCTTGTTAATTGTTGCCTATTAATTCGGTTTGGATTGTACTCTAGACATCACTGTAAAGGAGGGTGTGCCCTCAAAAAAATCCTCGAGATTTAAATAAAAGTTGACTGAAGTTGGCTTGGCACCAAAGTAACATCCAATCCTAGCTTTACTTGTGTTAGGACCCTTTACTCATGTGAAATCTGCTGGCTTTAAAATTTCATGTCTCTCAACTAGAAAGTCAAAGTCAATTTTCAAGCTGAATGTCCATATTACAAGTCTAATTCTTTAAAGAAGTCTCCAGGTTCAGTGTCTACATGAGGAGTTGCTATATGATGGGAGAATATGGCAGAATATGAGTAATATTTTAAACATAACAATGTCTCATGATCACTTCATTAATACATTAATTCAATTATAGAGCCACAGAAATAATGTCTATGAAAACTGTGAAATGGAAATTAAACATTATGAATATACCCCAATGTCTGGAGTGTTTTGGATAAAAGTCTCTGAATAAATGTCAATACATGTTTTAATCAAGTCAGACAGACAAAAAGCAAAATGAAGTACTATCCCTCTATCTCTAGTTTCTAAATACTGACTACGCTTGTTCATGACATGATGTGTTTCTATCAAGGTCTGGCAAGGTTTTCACAAGGGTTTTAAATAAATAAATATGTTTGTGCTACAAACGCATGTCAGAAAAACAAACAATAGATGTTCATAATGCTCTGTACTTCACGCTTTGACATATTCTACTATTCAACATGGTTCAAGTGGAATCTGAAGAGTGAAGAGACAAAGGTATGATTTGCTAGTGCAAAATATGTTTAGTGCAACATGCAACGGGAAAACTGCTTTTAGTTTTTCTCCTGTACAACCCTGGAATATGTTGCAGCAAACACTGAAGCCTGGTAAACTGTACCTGTAGCTCAATTTAAATCCATGATTACAGACTACACTGCTTTTGAATGCAACTGTTCTTAACTGTGTTCTCGTTTTGTTTCAGTGAATTGTTGCCTTTTAATTCTGTTTCAGTATGTGATGTACTCTCAACATCACTGTAAAGAAGGGCGTGCCCTCAAAAAAGTTCTCGAGATTTAAATAAAAGTTGACTAAGGTTGGCTTGGCACCAAAGTGACACACAATCCTAGATTTAACTGTGTTAGGACCCTTTACTCATGTGAAATCTGCAGGCTTTCAAGTTTCATGTCTCTCAACCAGAAAGTCAAAGTCAAATTTCAAGCTGAATGCCCAGATTACAAGTCTAGTTCTTAGTCTCCAGGTTCAGTGTCTACATGAGGAGTTGCCACATGATGGGAGACTTTCAGATTTTGCTTAATGAACATTGTTTTGTGGAAAAATATCCAGAACCCCCATAACATCCCCACAACGTTGGCTTACAATGATCTTAAACTTTTCTAATGTTCAATTTATCATTTCAAATTATATTCCCATGAGGTTTCCTAAGACAGAATGTTTTATCATTCAGAAGATGTGGAAGGAGGATTTTCAAAGCAACAGTCAAAAACTGATTTCTAGATCGAGGCCACGCTGCTGTAAGTGAACATTAACAAAGGTGAAATATTTTGCCTGCAATTTTCTGAGGATGTTTTGGGGGAAAACACTCTTCTATAAAACATTTCATAATAACAAAGAGAAGACGTCCTCTATTCAACATACAAAAAATGTTATCGAGGCTTCAGATGACAGAATTCAACAATGTGATATATTAACAAAGCATTTTTACCACAATTCTTCTATGAAAGCTTCCCACAATGTTTGATGAGAACAAATCAACATTGTGCAGTGTTAGCACCAAACATTTTTAGAATGCCTGTAGAGGACACTACCTCACCTTTAAGAAGAAATTCTGGGAATAAATATAGAAATAATAAAGCCCCAAAAACACTGGAACTTTGTAGAAGTTTCTCAGAGCTTTTTGGAGAAAAAATACATCTAGTTGCGAATAAGGAAACAATTATATGCTCTGTGAAATTATACCAACAGCATGTTGAGTTGTAATGCCTTAAACATTGCTCCAAAGTGGCAATTTTACATTCAACTGCTCCTTTGTATTTATTTTTAATTATAAATTTCCGTCCATCACTACACACTTTTATTCTACTTCACTTGTTTATTTTGAACTAATTCAATAAGCAAACAAAACCAAATCCTTCCTTGTGTCAAGATTAAAAAGAAAAAATAATAATTATATTGGCGTTGCATGAGAAGCACAGACAGGCTTCTGGTGGGTCTCTGTGGTGCAGAGGAAATTATTTAGATCCTTTCATTGGCAATAAGACAAACTGCAGCTCAGAAGCAGCTTTTGGTGGCTTTTGGTGTCGTTTGTTTTCAAGCTTGCAAGAAAGAAACTGGCGCTAGCTTGCGTGCTAGCTTAAAAACTGCGCTAATAGCTAATTAAATAATGACGTACGGGAGCTTATTGTATTTTTACGTTGCAGGTGTGAGAGTGTCTTGTTTCTACCTGCCTCTGCTTGGAGTTTCTCTGCGTTTCTTGAGCCTGTCAGACGAGTTTTCTCATTCCAGCCTCTGCGTGTCTCTGCCGCTCCCAAACACACAGGAGACTACAAGCAGGGCGTAGAAGAAAAAAGAAGCCGACAGCAGCTGATGAAAATAAGGAAGTAAACGCTGTCGGACAGGCGCTGGAGTCCCATTTTTGTTTTTGTTTTTTTGTTTTTTTACTGCTGTAAAGTGAAAACACGTCAGTCGACAGCTCGGTAATAGAATTCCAGACACGACGGGCTGTGCTAAGGAAGTTAGCCGTCAAGCTAATTCTCCCACATTTTCTCTAAAACAAGCCCCCCCAGACAGGAAAAAGACAAAAAACAAAACGAGAGAAAGGTGGACAGGAAGACACAGACGAGTAAGTACACACTGCAGATAGTAGGAAACTGTCCTGCAGGATGAGCTGTGTGTGTTTGTGTCAGTCAGACAGAGAAATAGCACAAAGAAAGAGGGTCGAGTTTTCTCTGCAGTACAGCACTTTTTCACTCGGCTGTTTGTGTCAGCAGTGTGAGAGAGCACAAACACAGCTCAAGAGAGGAAAGTGAAGATACTATATATAATAAAAAAGAAGTGTATGTGTGTCTTAGAGTCAGCTTTATGCGTTCAGAGTGGACAAAAAAAACAATAAAATATGAAAAGGTCATGGACTTATGATATTGCCAGGGCTGCAGGAGAGTGTTTGGCCATGCAGAGGGTACAAACTCAGCATTTTCTGTTAAACAAAGTGAATGTGCACAAAGGCAGCTCAGTGACTACAAATTAGCTCTTCCTGTTTATTGCACCTGCACAATCGTGCTTTCTCGTGTGTGCCTTGGTTTATAGTGAGGCACTGGATGTTATTTTCCTTTGGACTGTGGCTCATCTGCCGTGGAAATGTTATATGAAAGGGGATTAGTCCAGAGAATCTTGGACTTTCCCTCATGTAAACATAAAGTATTCACAGAAGGTCACAGCTATTTATAACCTGTCCTCTACTCACTGTGCGTCTCTGTATAACTCCTGTTACTTCTCTGGTGCCTAGAATTTATAATCAGCCCACCATGGACCGCAAAGGGGAAGAACCAGTGGGGCAGAAACACGAAGAGTTGCCCCAGATGGACGGTTCGTGTGATGCCTGCGAGCCTGATGAGGCCCAGCCAGCGACACAAGTGTGCCACACCTGCAGCTTCGCCTTCTGCCCACTTCATGCTGACAGACACGCCAGCAACACGCGTCACGTGTTGATGCCTTACCACTATGATGGAACAGAGGCTAATGGTCTTGGCACAAACAGGGACTCCACAGTTGGAGGCGAGGATGAGGCCAGAGCAGAGGGGGCCGCTGGAATTGCTTCAAATCAGGGCATGGTAGGCCTTGGAGTCGCAGTGGCTAATGGCAATGAGGGTGGAAACGCTCAGGAAGGAGAAGCGGCTCAGAATTCGCCACCTCTGGAAGTTGAGCTGGGTGAAGGAGCTGAGGGTGCAGAGGCCGGACCAGAGGCCGTGGCTGCCGGAGAGGCTGGGAAGAAGGACACTGTGACAGTAGAGAGACTCCGCTGCAAGGAGCATGGGCAGGAAGGCTCCCTCTACTGTAAACATGATGAAAAGATCATCTGTGTGGTGTGTGCTGTCCAGGGTGAGCACAGGGAACATGAGATCATCACTCTGCATGAGGCCTACGTGTGGCAGAAGGTGAGTGTCACAGTCTGAACATGACAGGTTTATGTATGGTAGACCTCTAGTGGGTGATTTACTGCCTGCTCTTTATTGCACTAAATAACTATGGCGTGCTCTGCAACATCTGCAGCTCTGCAGCATAATGTATTCAGAGCGTCACCTATCTAGTTTGCATTTCTAATTCAGTATTAAGTAGTATGCCAATAGCTGTAGGCCCTGTAGTCTTTAAGTCAACTCACAAGGGCTCTGTAAGTGCTCTGTGTAATATTTTAAACATAACAATGTCTCATGATCACCCACATGACTTCATTAATAAATTAATTCAATTATGGAGCCACATAAATAATTTCTGTGAAAACTGTGAAATGGAAATGAAACGTTATGAATATACCCCAATGTCCGTTTGGCTTGGCGCCAATTCTCGCTTCACCCTACTTCCATTTCTCCTGATGGCTTTTTTTCTTCAAGCCTATTTAGTAGGTCCAGTGAGTCACCAGTTGTTCAGTGCAGAATTGCATTCGGTCCAATAAGCTGGGTTAATGTGCTGGATTTTGAGAATATCTCCATCAATACTATGGGTTCAGTTATGCAGAGCACAGTGTTTGTGATGAACAAAGAACCGTTTAGAGTTGGATTTTCAGCACACTGAGCACCGTTTGGACTGTGTTGTTAACAGGGGTGTGATATGATCAGAAACCAGGGCTTAGTTTTGGATTAATATTTTGAACCGCTGAGGTTTTTGTTTGTGAACACTGAAATAAACAGAATCTGAAAATCTCAGCAAGGGCTTCATTTGAAAATTGCCACCCAAAGTGATTACATTCAGCTGTATAGGACTGCAGTGTTGTTCTCTGCCCTGTGGCTATACATCTGAAAAACAAAAGTAGAGCAGCACATTTCACCCTTACATCACAGCCACATATGGATTGGCATGAGACAAAAAGGGTCACACGAATAGCCCAAGGCCACATTATTTACTCCAAAGCAAGCCCAGCTTTTACTCTGCTTCCTGTATCGGTTTATTCATGTGAGGGATCCTTTTTCTACTGGAGTAGTAATATGACTTTTTTTTGCTGTACATCCCATTGAGGACGCCAGACTTGTGAAATTGCAGCCTGTGATTGACTGGTGGGCTGTCAATAAGTAGCATGTCTTTTCTTGTGTGTAAAAATCTCATGAAAGCATGACTTCATACTAAGATGTTTGATCAAAAACTTTGTAGTGTTTGCTTTTTTCAGTGTGCCCAGTTTTTCTTTGTTTGAGTTTAGAAACTAGTTATTAAAGTCAGTTTGATGCTCTTTCAAATGACTGATAGCTAAATGCTAACACATATTTTGCATACTTTGTGTTACTTTCTGAGTTGCACAGAAAGAATCTCTACGTGCATGCTGTGTGTTGTTTTTTTTAGAGGCATACTCTGTTGTGTTTACTCCTTGCTTGTCTGCTCTACGTGCAGAGCAGGCAGGGTTATGACCTGCTGGGCTGTACACAACAGATGGCTGAGAAGATCAAGACTAAATGGACCAACCCCGAGGTGAGTCAGAACTCCTGTGTACAGAACACCGAGTCGAATCGTAACTGGAGCCATACAGTAAGAATTGTTTTCAGAAAACCTCCTCCAAAACGTGTACTCAGTTGTTAGTAATGAGTTCCTACCAACCCTTATCAAATGAGAATTGCTCTACTGCAACAAAAGATAAATGTGACATCTTTGCAAAGAATTGACAGCTCACTGTGTGTATATTCTTTGCTTTTAATTTATGTGATAGTGCCATTGAGTTTACTCATGATTTCCTTTCAGAGATATCTCTCGATGAAGTGCTCAGATGCCAAATTCACTTTGCATTTCAGACAAGGCTAAACAAGGTTAGAAAACATAGTGTGGTTACAGTGGTTGCAAGCGGCAGAGAACATAAATGTAGGAGATTTATTTTAGGGGAAAACAATCTGATGTTAGTTCTTCAAAATAATCTGTTTTGCAATGGTAAGACACACATGTAACATAACCTTTATCAGCTTAAATGCATGAATATGTGTGTTACCTATTGCATTTGTCCCTTTGATGACCCATATTGTCGGTATACAGTATATCAGTTGCTTCAAGGTTTATCTTTTTAGATTGAAGGGGTGTCTCTAAGTTTTTCTTAGTTGACTAATAGTCAATAATTCAAGCCATTAGTTTACTAGTTGGCATGCATTAATGATGTTAATCTAATTATGTAAATCTATGTTTTCAGCGGGCATCAGAAAATAATTTGAGTTCCAAGGCCTAGACAGAATGTCATAAATCAGATAACATTGTTAACACTGTGATTCATGACGTAGAAACAGTGAGAATGTGTTGGTAAAACCAGCAAGGAGACTGAATGTTTTGTGAATCATACAGTACACCTCAGGTCTGCCAAATGCAACTAGTGAGTACATCCTCCTCAGTAAGTCATCACGGAAACTATAAGACCCTTGTCAAAAATACACACTTGGCTGTCACATTGGCGGTCCAATGGACTGTCAGACATGAGAAGTTTAAACACCCCTGTCTGTCTCTTTTCCTACCCTCTCTGTGTGCCTGCCAGTCACGATGCATTTTTCTTATAGAGTGTTTTTATACCTACAGAGCAGGGTTTTTTTTTATTCCCCTTTTCTGCAACCAACCAACAAATCAAAATTTGGCCTAATTCTAACCTCATCATTTGCTGTTAGTCTGCTGTCGGGGGAAGAGTAATACATTTCAGTCATATCTGTGGGGACATAATTAGGTCAGGCAGTCCCAGTTACCCAAGGCCTCCTATGTGTGAACATAATTTCTTTTGCCATGACTTTATTCCAAAATGTCTAAATGAGCCTATTTAGCAAGTAGACACTGTCTATGGTACAATATCATTTTATATGTTTATTGTAGGTAAATTTTTAGGTTATTTTGTAAAAATGAAATAGAAAAAACTTTTGTTTAACATTGTTTCAAGCCATAGCAAGGTTAAAAAAAAAAACCAATACATGAACCACTACTTACTCCTAATTCAGTGGGGTACAGCTCTAAGCGTGCAGTGGTATAGACACTGCAGTGGCAGAGACACAGCAGTGAAGAATGTGATTAAGAGGGATTAGGAGGAGATTATGTCGTATAGACATTATGAAGCAAACATGATAGCCAATCATTTCAATCCATACATTTGTCATGGCACCTGCGGCCCCATGCACAGATTGTACCGATTGGGTCGGGTTTCTGCAGCTGTAATTCTACGTGAAGCACCAAATCTGTGTGTGATAACAGAGTCATGGCATTTTTAGGCTTCTTCAGTTGATGTCACTTTCTTGACTCAGCACTTGTGAGCAAAGTCAGAGGGTGTATTTTTAAAGCGACTCGGATTTAGGCATTGTCACGGATAAATAAAGAGGAATGCTGAGTGCTGAATACCCTGTAGCTGATTTTAGGTCCTGGTTGAACTTGTGGTGTATTATACGGTGTTAAAATATAATGGGTTTTACAATATTGTAAAAAATATCCAAAATACAAGGGGTCCTCAACTTACGTTGGAGTTCCATTCCTTCGGATCAACGTGCGTTGATTTTCGCCATAAGTTGTAACTGCGGTGAAAATGTAAACAAACCGTTACGTGCATCGGAAAAGTCATTAATACCAATGACTTTCATGTATGTATGAGTCATTTTACAAGAAGATACCAGAATACGTTGCACTGTTTTTACAACTTGAGCGTTTTATTATATCTAATTTCACTTCTACAGAGGAGGAGAGTCTGATTTACGCTTAGGAGCCATAATGAAGGGCAAAAGGTTAGCAAATGTAGCGCAATCCAAGGTGGCATACAACCGGCGAATGTAAACAAAGCCGTCTTATAGTGCTGAGTGACGACGTATTTGTATGCTCCGCTCACTGCATGACGACGTATTTGTCCGCCCTACTTACCAACTAGTTCCATGTAACCAGTTCCGACGTAACAATGAAACGCCGTAGGTGGAGGACGTCGTAAACCGAGGACTCCCTGTACTATTTCAATACCAAGTAGCCCAATCCACCACTAATATTCATTACTCCTTCAAAATATTGCTAAGGTCATCAGTGAATACATTCACAAAGTTTGTATTTATACAGAATTGCTGAATTTCACGGCATTAAGTTAACTTATTTTCACCTTTTCTCATCACTTGTTCAATCTGCTCATGAATGCTCACTCACACATCCATCAATACTCATAGCAGCAAGGTTGACCTTTGTTTTATACTGATGGCAGTTGCATAGTAAAATCTTTCTGTTGGTGGTGCGTGTTGCAAAAGTCCATGCCATGGTAGTTATGCAAGGACAAGGAACTGACAGTGATTTGTTTGTTTCACTCAGGTTGTCTCAGTCATCATGTCATGATCATAACCTTATGTCACCAATTTTTCTGAAGCTTCTCCAGGTCGTTGTCTAAAAGTACACAGGCTACCTAGTGCATTTTGCATGCAGTCACCTTTCTCTTGATGTCAGCCAAAACAAAAGCTACTCAAACTGAATTTTCACGACAAGTCAACCTTGAAAACAGTTGCTGTATTTCCATTACAGATGCCATAGTGCGGGCATGTTCTGCCACTGAAAATAAAACCTGACCACATGGAGTTACGGGCTGTGCAGTGAGAGACGCAGTAGTGAAAGGCAGGAATGGGAATGTACAGCTATGGTTTCGGCTATTTACCACTGAAAGCGGCCGCACCTGCTCTCTCAACCACCCCTACAGCCCCTGTTCTGCCTCATGCTCTGCTTTTATAACTATGTCAGAACCCATCGGAAAGCCGTGGCACGAAGGAGCATTGCTGAAAACCTGCAGAGATGTGACCCAAGCACAGTGGCATAATGTAGAAGGTTAATTTGACTGGCCTGTGAGAGATAGCACTTTTTCTGGCAGCCGGCACCCCACCCGAGTTCATGTCTATTATCATACTGAAATATCAATGCTGCCCCAAGGACTTCCTGGACATTTAGTCTTGTGCTGTTCCACTGTAGAGGTGCAGTGTGCCTGGTGAAAACCACTTACCTGCTCACACACAGGGCATTGCGTTAGAGACCATTATGTGGATTTGTCGGCATGTCCTCTCTGCACTCTCAAATGTCAGCATTTCTTATGCATGACAGGCAAACATCAGAGTGACTGCTCCTGGTGAGGAAAGATGTGAGTGTGTGAGAGGCAGAGAAAGAGGAGCTGGAGGAGGTTAAATTGCATGGTATTGACATCTTAAAAGGACTTCAGAGAGGAAGAGGTCTGAGCAGCTGTCTGTGAGGAGGTGACGGGTGGAGGAAAAAATTTAACCCTTAGCTGGTGTTTGCTTATTCAATCTAGCCTGCTTAATTATGTATTAATTATGTACTGTGCCACAGGCATGAGGATTTTAATCTCTCAAACCTCATATTGTCATTCTCCACAGGGGAATGGAATATAATGCAAAAAACAGTGATGAGGTTGCATACATATTAATGGAGGACCAGAGGCGTAGCATATAACACAAGGTATCTGGTGGTTGTCTGTCACTCACTAAACAAGTCCACTGGTGTAACCTGTCATCAGAGAGCTGGAAATGATATGTGAAACATGTTGTGGCTTCAGACCAGGACAGCAGGTAGTCAGCATATTTACCTCAACTCATGTTTTATTTAGGCTTAACTTATTTCTGCAGCACATGATGTCGTCTAAGACGCACGCTGTCTGTGGAGCAACTCTCTGCAGCTACAGAGAAGGGGAGTGTGATACCTGGAAGAAGCATAGCTGCATTAGCCCAGTCACAAGTGTGTATGTGTGTGTGCGCAGTCGCAACATCCATTTTCTCTGCCTCATAAAATCTACAAGAGCAGCAGACACATTAAAGCTGTCTTAGGGAGCCGAGCCTGAGGAACAGACAGGAGAGGCATGAAAGGACTTGGCTGCTACTGTTAGGTTTATTCATCCTGCTTTTACTGGTCCTTCTCTACTTTATCCCTTTCTTTCTCCTCTTCCTCTTTTTTTCCCCCCTTCACCCATTGCTCTTCAAGGCTGTCACTCCCGTTCTGTCTCGTCAGTTTAATTGAATTACTCCATATCATTCCCCACAAAGTTTCTTGGCTGACATTGCTTCACTCAAAACCAATAAAAAGGTACTGGATATTGAAACTGTTATTATACAACCAAAGACTTTCTGTTTCATATTTTCCTCTTTTTTGACTCTGGTACTTGCCCTTTTTATATTGCTTTATGTGACTATTGTAGAGCTTGTGTTTTCAAATTAACTTTCTATGTATTGCTGTGCTGTGTTAGAGGCTAAATTGGAAAATCTAATTTCTGGGAGAGATAAAACAGACTGTGAGAGAAAGAGAGAGTAGTGTTCACTTGGAGCTGGGCCACTATTGCCAAGGGCAAGGACAGTTCAAATCCATTTACTCTTGATGTCCTATTAATGCTTTTTAGGCCTTTTTAAAAAAGCATCACACAAAACAGAGCTCTGAATAAGCAGTAGGGTCGGCTGTGATTTGGAACATGATTGAAAGAAAGTTAACCATTTGAACTCTAGTGCTCCAAAAATGTGTTCTTAAAAGTCAAGCTTAGCATTTTCACTTCTTCAGTATCAAAAAAAAATATTATAGCATAGTATTAGCAGAATTTTATCTGTACAGAATTGTATCAGCCAATAATTTTTATATGTGGTTGGCATTGCCTTCAGACAGAATAACTGTTTAAGCTTTTGGAGCTGACTAGAAATTTAATTGCTTTTGTTCGCAAAAATCCATTTGCTCTGTTGGAGCCACTGTTTGCTTAGAAAGGTTAAGATTAAAAGCTACAGCTGCTTTGATATTATTTAGAGCTGTTTTCATTTTACTTTTGTTTTTCGTTTAGTGTCCTGATGTCTCACCAAAGTAATGTGACTGTTGTTTTCACACTGATCTATTTTTTACTCTCAAAGGCTTTGGTTGGGTTTGGTTTTGTTTTTTTCATCAGCACTAATGAGTAGCACAACCTTTTTTTTTTTTACAGCCAGTCCCAAAATACACTAGTAGCATGATGTCAGTCCTGTTGGCAGTCTTGCTATATTGTGGTAATGTTAAGTCTAAGAAGATTTCTATTTTTAGTAACCACAGATGCAAGCTTTGTTTTTCTGTAGAAACAATTTCAATCTTAAAGAGCAGTTAAAGAGCATGTTGGATACATGATTGAAACTGATTTTTTTTTCCTAATCTGCTTGACTAAGGCCTAACCTTAACTTGAAGAAGAAATTAGGTTTTTCTTAATTTGCAAACCTGATGCCGTACCTCTGACGGCACTCTTTCGCTCATCCTTTGTCCTTACTCCAACGCTGTCCTTGCTAGCAGTGTGCTGCTGTCTCCTGAGGCCTCATTTTGTGGCCTCAGCTTGCAGCAATGCAAATGAAGATTAGCACGCATGAATGCTTCTTCCTTGCGATCGGGACAAATTCTTGGAGAGACTCTGTCCCTGAGTGAAAGGTCCGATGGCAGAGGGCTCCTGCTCCACAAACACAAAGAACTCGGTAGGCCAAGACAACTTGGTTAGAGAGCAGGGGGTTTCTAGAGGACCTGCAGATCAGGAGATGTTGTGATACAACAAATATGACACTAAAGATGTTAAATGTTATGCTAACCCTGCCCTATTCGTGTGATACCTTTGAATAACTCTGGGCTTCACCATTCACTAACGCCTTCCTCTCCATTCTCTCAAACTTTATTGTCACTACAAATGAACAAAATATGCATATAGAGTTGTTTGTTTGTTTTGTAGTAAATTACTTATTTTCATAGATCTGAAATTATAGTATTTTGCGTGAATTGAAACAAAAAATTAAAGTAAATCCTAAATAGAACCTGACCAGCCTATATTTGTCTTTCACATATATATATTGATATTAGTGAATATGTTGTCCAATGTGTCATCAAACGGTCACTTCTGTCTGCAGCGCATGTAGCAGAGCCTAGATCAGAGTTGTGCAAATGGTGGTGTGAAGTCAAGCAGTGTCTTCTTAGTAAGTTTGCAAACTTTTCAGTGAAATACATTGTTGAAAAGTTAATGTACAAAGCAATTTTCTTTTTCAGACTTGGGATATATAACAGTAATTGCTTTGTCAGCCTGTTAAAGTGACGACACTCTCTCAGTCAAGCATAACCAGTTTTTACATTAATGTTCCTCCATTCAATCGTTCCCACAGCAGCAACGGAGAGACCCACAGTACTCACGCAGTATCAGCCATACACTAGAGACTGGAAAGTACATCAAGTGACCCCACTGAATTAGGTCGCTGCTTTTACAACATTGCTTCCTAGACTGTTTTGTTGTTGCTATCCATGCCTCTCTATTCCTTAATGTGTCTACATCCACTTCAGACTTGTGCCGTGCTTAAAGTGATACAGAAATGTTACGGGTCCCACGTGCTAAGTTTGCCATTACGACTTTTGCCTTAAAGTGACCAGAGTTTGTCCTTCAGACATGAAGCTGACTCGGTGAGATGCTTTCAGATTAATAAAAAGGACTGCATGTCTGAAAGAGGCTTAACATACAGAGAATATTGACCGATAAATCAATACTGGATTTTTTTTTTTTTTTTTTTTTTTTTTTACCCTAAAATCAGTATCAGGGTTATCCCAAATATCCAGTCCTCTAATTGCTGGATACATAGTAACAGTAGAACAACTAGGGAAGTCAAAAGTCAGTAAACTGATTCAGCTGAACAGCGCAATATACTGTATGTGACGTCAATTAACTTGGTATGATTAATATGTAGTATCAGCTAGCATTTGCCAAACCAATGGTCTTGAACTAAGAGCTTTTCATTTGCAGGAGAAAGGTTGTATAGTTTCATACTTTAAAAGTTATTTGGTTTTGAAATACCTAAAATGTAAATCTTGATTAGTGCTTGTTATAGTAGCTGAATGCTGAAATTATGCTTATGCCTAACATGGAATTACCTAATAAAGTAATTACCACTATGGCTATCTATTAATGAATTCATATCATTAAAAATTATTTGGCTAACTGCTAATAAATAAAAATACTAATAAGATGTTAAAGCTTTTTGAAAATTCATATTAAACTTGGAGTGAGACATCAGAGACATCAAAACATGAGCAAGAACCTAAAAATTTTAATTCCAGTGGCAGCATGAGATGAAGTAGTAAATGCCTTGTCATTCTTACTGTTTTTTTAAGTGTTCGCTGGTCACGATTAAACTAGTGAGGTTTGTAGAACGCTTAATCAGCATATATTGCATTTATATTGGATTTATTATATTTGAATGTGTGAAAGTAGAACAGACTTGAAATATGCTTCATCTTTCTCTGTAGTCTTCCATATTCACACATACATTTCACATTAGCATGTCGGGACAATGATTGGAACTAGTTCAAATCCATCTCAGTTGTAGTTTATTGTTCCTTATCTATCTGGCATATATTCAGAGCATTGATTTTGTAGAAGCAAAACGAGAAAACAACTCTTTGATTTCCAATTAAATGTTAACTAACTCCCTCTGTCTCATTCAGAATGAACGATGTGCATGTTTTTCTGTGCTCATACGAAGAAAGTAAATTAAAAGTGTTACTTCTTGCGCTTGGTTTAATGGGCAATTTGGAGAATCTGATTGCTTGTGCAGAAATGGCAAATACACGATAAAACTTTGGGCCCCTGGGGGCCGTGGATCTGCCAACCTTAGTAGAGACTGATGATTCCCTGCTTCACTGGAGAGAGGGAGGCTGAGGAAAACAAGATAAAATAGATGGAAAGGAAGAGAGTGAAGTTCTGCTCAAGGGAAGAGAGGAGACAGAGCGGCTGATGTTCATAGATTGAAGCAATTATAACATATTCAGAAGCAGAGATCATGACAGTGGGTTTCGGGATGTTTTACCTCATGACAGTATCTGCATTGGAGGTGGGGCCATTTCAGTAGGAAGGACTGCAGGGAGGAGTCTGTTTATTGAGGTGTTTTAACGTAATGAGTCATAGCTAAAGAGAGACTCAATGGGGAACAGGGATTGAAATTAAAAAGATAACTCAGTGAGCAGTTCAGCTGCCTTGAAAACCAAACAGATGGCTTGTTGTGGTAGAAGGCGCCTCTGAGGTCTCTATCTGCAGATGGGATGCATGGGCTTTGCCTCCGGGGAATCAGCTTCATGCTATCAATTAGCTGCTGCATGACAGAGACCTGTGGGCTTATTGCAATACTATTCACATGCCAAAGTACAAGACTGAAGTCTCTTTCTGGCCAGTACACTGTGCTCATTCCATGTGCGTCTCTCTGTTTTTCTTAGATGTTCAATTCATACTCTACAACTCAACTGTCAACTTGACTCATCTTTTACTTGCATGTTTTTGAATTTGATGTATATTTTTTACTTCCCTGATGCCTCCATCTCCAGGATTTACACCTATACTGAAGTAATTCACTCTCATTAATTTAATGCAGCTCAATACGACTGTTTGTCTTACTAACATGTCACTTAAATTGCTGAATTCTTGTATTCATTCTAGCTCTTTCGCTCTCTGTCTCCTGTAACTAATATACACCTTAGATGTCAACAGAGGAGCTTGAAGAATATGTCAACAGTCAGTTCGACGAGCTCCGCAAACTGGTGCGTCTGGAGGAGAAGAGATTCCTCCACCTAGTGGACCTTAAAGAAGCCTTCCTCACAGCGTCTGCCGCTGAGAAAATCGCAGAGATCACAGTCGAAACTGAAAAACTGCAGGAAGAGATGGCGAACATCACACACCAGCTGTGCCTGCTAGAACAGGCCGAGGCAGTAGGTCCTGCGGTGGCAGTAGAGGCTCTTGTGGCAGCCCCTCGACCAGCCCACAGAGCACCGGTGAGAATAATCTGGTTTTTTTATAGTCTTTATTATGCTTCTTAAGCTCTTTGTATACAGTACATGTAGCATTGGGAATCTCACTCACGACAAAGTGAAGTACAGATAAAAGGTAATGACGCAGAAACCCAGTGTAACTGACAGTCAGCATGCAATCATTTGTTCAGTGTGATGTTTTAAGATTGTAAGTTTTGTCTGATTAGAAACACACAATTTCTCCTTTATGTATTTGTAGTCTTTGCTTAACATAAGCTGTAGTATAATGCCTTAACCATCACAAATCTGATATAAATGTGTTGGCCTTGCTCAAATTTGGCACGGTGAGACCAAGATTTCTTTTTGCAAGGAATAATTTAGGGGCTGCCTCGCAGCTAGAAGATCTCTGGTTCACGTCGCTTACAATGTTCTCCCTGTGCATCAGTGAGTTTTCTTGGGGTACTCCAGCTTCTTCCCACAGTCCAAAAACATGCTGAGGTTACTTGGTCATTCTAAATTGTCCATAGGTATCAATGTGAGTGTGCTTGTTTGTCTTTCTGTGTAGTCCTGTGATAGATTGGTGACCTGTCCAGGGTGTCCCCTTTGCGCTAAGTCAGCTGGGATAGGCTCTAGCACCCCCGCGACCCCATTGAGGATTAAGGGGTGTATAGATCATGATAGATTGATAGATAGATGGAGGAATAATATAGATTTTTCATCCCAGTTACAATATATGTTAAAGGTAGGCTTTTTCTTGGCCTTTATCAATTTCCCTGACCAATTATGCCCGAGACTTTTGATTAGATGCCCACCTTTGAGCAAACATTACCCCTCTAATTGCAGCATCACATCAAAGGTCTGTTGAGAGCACAGTGAAACAACAGAAGGAACCTGGGTCCGTGATTAATTAATATAAGCTTTGAACATAGAGGTCTGACGCCAGAATTGTTACTAAGAGCAGCCTTGTTGAGTGTTATTGCTCTTATCTATAAACAATTACAAGCAGTTTTCTAATCAGCATAAAGCTCCTTTTGCTTTATGCTGATCAGGAATAGCAAGCCTAGTATTATAACATGGGATAATTAGTGGTGGCACCTCAACCTGTCTTCATTTGCTTGTTATTTTGAATTAAAATGCTCTTGGTTGTGAGGAATTGGTGCCTTGCGTAAAGACACTTCAGCAGCATGAATGGTTGCAACCATGGAGGTTTTATCCCAGGCCTTCCACTTCAATGATTATCTTTCTAATGACTATCAAACCAGACAGCAAAATGAATATGGAGAACAGGTGCCACCATATACAGCTTTGTTCCAAATGAAAAGAGAGAGGGCTCTTTAGTAACAATCCCAGCATATCTTATGTTCAAGTGCAGAAATACAGTTTTCTTACATTCAGCTGTATGACACAGGTAGTTAGATGCAAGTAAATCCTGAGCTGTTGGCTGAAACATAAGTATTAGCATGTTTGTCCTCAGGCTATAGCTATGAACACAGCAGCTGGATTCACTGTTCCTCCTCTTTTTTCTACAATTCAACCGCTTAGTGAATATTTCAGTCACAAACCACAGAACTGTTCAGAATTATGAGTAGGTGTGCAACTACAGAGTACTGTATAATCAAGAGGGCTGCATATATAGTATATGAAGCCTGCCAGAAATGCAATGTATGCACTCACAGTTGCATCAAATTCTGCAGCACTTCAATCCCACATGTCTCATTTGATCATTGAAGAGAACTGCTTATAGGCCCCAAATTAAAATATCCTTTTGGTCCATTTGTCACTCGCTATATTTGAGTCACCACATAGTCAATCGAGGAGGCTCTAGTGTTCCCTTGAGATGCTGTGCACGACTAGAGAGACTATAGTAATGGTTGTAGCTGATGCACAGATTGCTTTTCTTGCTGAGAAATTAATCCATGGTGGGTCAGGTTCATTAAAGCCTTAATTGAATGCCGATGGTTACCCTGTTTGTTCCCACGTGTTAGTTACTACTGGAGTAAGTAATAGGCACTGTCGTTTGGAGATGTATGGTAACTGGAGAAAGTGTGCGTGGGGTGGGGGCTCATGCAGCAATGCATATAACTATGTATCTTACTGTGAATGCACATAATTCAAAATTGAATGTGTAGTTTGGAAATATTTGGAACTGTGACATTAGAAAAGAATGAACATAGCGGTGTCAAAACAGTTGTCGGTAGGAGGCACTGCATCAAGTTCGCCTTAAATTGCTAACACCTGCAGCAGTTTTATTTATTTTATTTTTATGCATGTGGCAGTTCATGGTCCAAGAGAATAATTGACTCAAACATAAATTCTCCTATGAGCTCATGCGCTCTTTCACTGTCTGCTTCATATTGGTACTACAGTCACACATGGAACTATAGTCCTTCACTTGTCTTTTTACTGCAGTTCATCTAAACTGAGCTGAGCCATTTCTGGCATTTTTGAATGTCAGTCTCAAACTGCCAGAGCCCAAGACCAACCTAGATGTATATTATATAGTGTATTAGCAGTTTTATGCTGATCTACATGCATAAATATTGTGTTGTTGTCAAACTGTGCACACATGTAGTGGAAGTTTAACCTGTAGGGAGAACCCACATTTTAAGCCTTAAAGTCACCAAAGTTTTAAGTGTTTTTATCAGATTTGACCGATGATTCTTTACATGCAGTTTTTTATGTCATGTCCTCGTTTAGTCAAATAGGGAGCTAGTTATGTCGTTCCAAAATAATTGTCCAGGAGTGTTTACCAAGATGACTCTCGAATGGAGAGCCGTCTGGCTGATCTTCTGAGTAGTCTGTTGTTTAAGCTCTACACTACTATGAAAAGCTGCAGTAGTAATATCTGGAGACATTTCTGATGCAAAAGTAGTGATGTAAAGTAGCGTTTGGAATTTGAAATTCATGACTGAAACCATGATTTAAGCTGATTTGACACTGGAAAAACAACAGTCTCCTCTGCAACAAAACCATTACCTTCAGCTTTGTTTGGCTGAGAATACATATTTACATATGTTAACCCCGTTTGCATTTCAAGTTTTTGTTTATTTCTCTTTCTATAAAGCACAATCTGATCCTGTTTGCCCAATTATACCCTCCAGCCCTCTTGGAAGTAGTGTCCTGATTCAATTTTTTTTTTTTTTTTTTTAAACTGGAAAAGGACTTGCAGCTTTTTGTGCATATCAAGCTCAAATACTGCAATCATTTTAACAACAAGCCTGTGGAATGTGTACAGCAATAATGTAAAAGGTTTCTCACCTGCATAAAACCCATATTTTTAGCAGCTTCCTCAGGAATAAATCACATAATTAAGGCAAGAATTGTTGCTCTAGGTCAAACAAACAAATTACCCCTGGTTCTGTTAGTAATGCAGGCACAGGAACACACAGGTGTAGACACCCATAGACACACAATAATGAGGGTCAGCTGGGATGAAAATTGCATTGACCAATCAGCAGAAGCCAGAGGGAGAATATATTAAGAGACTTTGTCTCAATCTGAGCCTATTTATTATCAAAGCTCTTAGGGTCCACAGTTTCATTAAAAAGTGCCAGCAGGTACTAAATTTTACAGCCATTCAGTGTTCACCTGAACATTCACTGATGACTGTAGAGTAAATTACAAAGTAAAAATAAAACACTGACATGCCCCTGATTAAAACACAGAAAGCTGTGTTCAAAACAGTGTAGAGGTACCCATAAAGCATTATGAACACACTAACTAAATGCACACACTAAGAGAGAGGACAGGAATGCAGAAGTGTAAAGCTAGATACACCAGGTAGCAGTATAATTATAAACATGCTTGTACTTACACTGCCAGTCAAAAGGTTGGACACACCTTCTCATTCTATGTTTTTTGTTTAATTATTTTATACATTGTAGATGAATTAAGAAAAAAAGAATACATATGGAATTATGTTATAAACATAAGTGTTAATCTTCAGTATTAATCTATGATGTAGAAAATAATACAAATAAATAAAAAGCACTGAATGAGAAAGTGTGTCCAAACTTTTGACTGGAA
Organism: Amphiprion ocellaris; assembly: GCF_022539595.1. NCBI lineage: Eukaryota > Metazoa > Chordata > Actinopteri > Pomacentridae > Amphiprion > Amphiprion ocellaris. The sequence goes on from NC_072768.1 coordinate 6,073,623, forward strand.
GTGTATATAAAATGTATGAAATTCACTTAAATGTTCCTATAAGAGAAAGAAGGTGGGGGTTCAACACTGTTTAAGCTTTAAAGGAGGCCAAACAAGAAAACAGCCAAGATTTCTTGTTAGTCAGACATTCTTTGTGTTCACTGGCGACTCAACCTTGACTCAGTTGTGATCCAAGGCTGTTTAGTTTTGTTTTTGTTTTTGTTTTTTCATTTATTATGCATATTATGATTTAGGTTTGTTTTAAATTTTTTTTGGAACAACAAGAAATGATCATTTATCAAATACTCATCATGTTGGCTGATTGCAAACCTCTGTGGGCTTAAAAGGTTCACCGTTTACCAATGAAGCGTTCTGGGTTTTCATAATGTGCTTGTTTTTTTTCCTGCATTTTGAATATTTATGAACATGAAATGTCAAATGATATGTATCTTTCATTTTAGAGGGAGGTTTTCTACACAGTTAATTGCATTGTGGTTTTCATTTGAGCTGTGACATTAACATTATATTTCTGAAATAGTTCTCGTTTGACAAGTTCTATGAAGTTAGTGCTGTTTATAAATTATGCAAGGAGTTGCTTCAGGTTGTATCCTTTGAAGACAGTCGCACAATCTAGATTGTTCTTTGCTTTGAGAGAGGGATTTTTGTGTGTGCACTTAATGACTGATGTGCCCCAGGCCATGTGAATAATGTAGGGAATGTTAAATGTGGGCTTATTCAGTCCTTAAGGTATATCATTTCTGTTCTATACAGGCGAAAGCTTAACTATAGTAATTGCAATGGGAGCTAAGGTGTGTAGCTGTCAGCTTCTTTCTGACAGCACATTTCTTTAGATTTTGTGTGCAGTGGCACTAAAAAACTCTTAATTGGACTAAGTGAAAGCAAAGCACACTACTGGAACTAACATTTTCATTGCTTTAATATAATGCAGTCAAAACACTTATCAGGTAAATAAATTCTGCATTTAACTGATTTACTTAAATAGAAAGAATACTAAAAAACTAACCAGTGTGAGTTGAAACCAGACAAATACGAACACAGTATATTCTGCTTTTAGATATTAGCATGCATAGTTCATCTGACCAAAAAGTCCAAAAGTTTCCATTAAAAAAATAATGGGATTATGTTGGTAGAAGCCCTTAAGTAATGTCTGTGTCAGTGCAGTCATCGGAAGTAATGCCAACGTTGATCTAATTAGTGATAACCTCGGTAGATATTCATCACTACCAGCCTCACAGACATGTTGGTAAGATTACTTAGTTGTTGATCTTTGCATCTTAATGGGAATCATTAACATTAATATAAAGTTAGGGTGACTTCAGTGTTGCACTTTAATATGCAAATATTTTCTTAAATTGTAGCAGTTACCCACTTAGGAATAGTTTTGATTAATGATGTCCAATATACAATGCAGTCCACTTATGGGCTCACCTAGGAGATTAAAATTGTATGCACCAATAGCATTTTTACCTAACAACATAATTATGTTTTCTTTTTTCAGTGTTTTTAAAAAGGCAACAGTGGATTCACTTTTACATTTTTCATGTTTTCATTTAAAGTTTAGACTGTAGGAATTCTTCATGTATCCTCTCTCTTGTGGCCATTTTAAAACCAGCCTTAGTTTGCTATCAACTAATGATGGGTCAGTTGACCAGTATCAGTTGAGAAACAGAAAGAAGTTTGGGTCAATATATAATTGCAGGATTTTTGAAGTCCATGGAATATATCTTGCATACGTTTTTATTAAAAGTAAAAAATATATATATGTTTTTGATGTTCATTATGATCATGTCTGTAGAAAATCTGTAATTATTTATTGGGCAACAATAACTTAATAAAAAATGACTGGATATCACTAAAATGTCAACTAAATAACCATCCCAATTTAATAACAGCCACCTTATAATTAGCTAAACAATAATAAAATGAGCTTATTAAAAAATTCTTTTGTGTTCTTTTTATTAAGTTGAGATATTGATAACAGATGTTGCTCTTTTGGCAATATATCAAATTTTATATGGAAAACAACAAATTATATCTGTGTCCCAGAAGTCACTTTCCAACTAAGTTCCCCATTACAAAAACACCTCTCAAGGAAGTGTGTTAATTCCAGATCACATGACCTGCTCCACATGATGTCATTTCCTCCTGAAGAAAAGACTGGCCAGACTCCAAGGCTTTCTGAGTTATTTAATAGAAAGTAGTGTGAGAGTCAAGTGTGGATTTATGGCATGTCAACAGGTTTACTAGAATTTCTTTTTAAATAACTTTCAATTTCAATTTTACTCAATTGTATATATAATATTTTAGAAGAATCTTTCTGTAAAAATGCCATGTGGTGTTTGGTTATAGGTGGCCATGTTGATTTTAGGCCAAAGAACAGCAAAAATGTCAACTATGATACCTTCGAACTATGTTACAAGAAGTCCTGCAATTATAGATTGACCCATTTACAAATGAGTGTCGAGGCAGCCGTACAGAAACCAGTCAAGAGCTTCTTGAGTGAATGTCAGTTTTGTCCTCTAATTTCACAAATTGACTTTCGAGTCTGCTGAAGTGTTTGACAAGGTAAGCCAAGAAATATCTCACCGACTTCCATGTTTGAAACTATGTGTTTTTCTAGATTTGAAACTAATTAAATTGAGAGCCAAATCTTAGTCAGAGAGGCAGACAGCCAGTCAGAGCGCCGCCGCTTCCACTCATCTGCTCTCCTCTTTATCTGCTGTGCTGCCAAGGAGCCACTGTCTTATGATGATGTTAGTTACACAGTGTCAAAATCCCTCTCCGGTGCAGCTGCCTCAGCTCTGCTATTCAAGGTCCAGTGCTACAGTACAATCAGTGCTGAGCAGTGAAATAAGTCTCCCTGCACTCAAAAAAGTGCTTTCGTCATTGTTTCCTCTCTTGGATGTTTGTTTGATGTGTGTTCAAACATTGACACTAGAAGGCTGTTTTCAGATTCATCTGCTGAAAGTGGAAAGTTTCTCTCTGCTCATCGGAACTCTGAGAACACTGTGTGTACTTGCAGTCACGATTTGTGGCATCATAACTAGTTTGGCAGTTAAATCTGGGCCTGAGCCTGGTCCAATAGGAAACTTACAAAAGTGTGATGAGAGACCTTGAGCCTGCACTTCACATACTACTGGCAGGCTGTTAAAGATTATCAGTAATTAAGGCAAATGATAACCAGTATTTGGAACTGATATACATTTGCGGTAAAGATAAAATGTTAGTGTCAGTTCTGAAATATTCAATGAGGGAGGAGACTTAGATGTCATTTTAAGAATTTCGATCCTTGTAGTACAATTTTTTGATTAGTATAGCATATCAGATGGTGATTAATATTGTAACCATAGTTTTATACAGTGTATCCTGCCTGGCATAGATCTTTAACGGTAACAGACCAACTGAGATCAAGAATGGTTTACTTGTAACTGTATACATGACAGCAGTTTCACATTAACACATGGATACATACTAAACCTGCATGTACGGTATGCTATATACCCAGTATGCAGATTATATGGCTACTATTTTGCTAGAATTTAAGTTTTACAGGTAAGCTTTGTGAAATAATGTATTTACATTGTGTCGCATTTGATTAAATTTCATTATTTAGCGCAGAAATAACTGTTTTGCTTACAGAGTCCCATACTGGCAGTCAACAAATGATGTCCACAGATTTGACATGTTTTAAGCCCCAGTCAGAATTAAATAGAAAAGCCAGTACATGAGTAATGTTTGCAGCTCAGTTGGTGCTTTGTTCCTTTAAACGCTCATGAATATACATGAGCTCAACTGGTGGATGAAACTGAAAATTAATTGGTCTGATTTAGAGCCACACCAGCTGTGGACCAAGTTGATATAAATTATGTTGTTTACCGTTTATTTGTTATCCTCAACACCTGTGCAAAGATTTTAAATATCTTTTATTCTCTCTCTCTCCCTTGCTCCCTCTCTTTTTCATTGTTTTCAGCGCGACATTGAGGCCAGGCCAAGGTAAGACTGCCAGTGTGATTCATGTTCACCTTTTTTATAGCAGACCCTTCAATACCTCCACACTCAGGTGCTTTCGGTATTCATCTTGCATCATAACACACATGTAAACACACGTGCTCTAAGTTTTTTTTTTTTGTTTTTTTTTTTTCCCCTCATTCAGTTCCACGTTTCAATTCTTTCATCTGACATCTCACAAACTCAGTGCACACATTACGCCTGTTCGGTCACATTGGTGCCCCAGCAAGGCAATTAGCTGCTCTCATCTGAGTGTCCTCAATGGAATCAGAGGAGGTGACAATATGCCTGGTCCAATAAAAGTTCTCCCAACAGTGGCTGACAGGCTGGGGCTGTGTTTGTGTGCGTGTGTTTATGTATACTGTATATTCATGTATGCATGAAGTTGAAGAGAAGTTGTTGCGTCATTAGCGAGGTCGAGTCTCGCCCTCTATTACGGCATAGTACTTGCATTTCTGCACACACAAAGCAGATACATGCAGGTCTGTAAGGGAGACTGACAGATAGGTGCAGCCGCATTATTTTTCAGCTACTAGGTGTTTATTTGTGTCATTTTTTTGCCATGACTACATCTTTCACCTTTATCTCCTTCCGTGTCAGACAATCTGAAATGGATAGTCCTCTCCCAGTCTCACACTTATTGATCTGTTGACATGAAAATGTCTGAGAGCGCTCCTAGCACCACCTGGTGTCTCTGCCTTCCCCCTGAGCTGTCTCTCTGCGGGGTTTCATCACAAAGTGCTCCTCCCCTCTGCAGACACAGAAACACACATATGCAAACATGGCACAGATTCAGACAGCTGAAGGCCATCATACTTTTGATGGAAAACATGTTTGTTTCCTGCAAACAGATGTAGAATATTTAATTTCACTTTGCTCTATTGATATTGTGGTGCTTCCTGCTTGTGGGAAGTGTACTGTCTTTCGTCTCTGGAGTGTAATGTACCTTGCTTTTGAGTCATGACCAGGGCTGGTGCTCGGTGCCAACATGTAATATGTTATTGATTGGTCAGCTACTATTATGACCCCTAAGCTCTGGAGCAGATGGCAGCGAGCTTGGACCCTAGGGTGAGATGAAGCTAATAGTTTGCCCTTGGTCAAGGTTAACCTCTACATTTCTACACACACACAAAGTATAATTACTCCCAGAGTCCCTTATATTACCCTAAAATGCAGTCTGTGCAGAATGTGCTGTGGCTACTGCAACATAGCACACATTTTGGAGAGAAGTGCTAGAAGAACGATAAGGTCTGTAGGGGTTAGTGGAAGAAACAAACAAGAAAAGTATGTTTTGGACAGCCTCGTTTTGTGGGTTGAGTGATCGAGATTAGACGTCCTAAGGTTTGAAGGTGAAGCAAACGAAAGTGTGAATGGGAAAAAGAGAAATTAAGTGAAATTTGTGCAGGGACAAGTGAAGAGAAGAAGAAGGGACGTTTTGGCGGATCAAGCAAGGAGTGGATGTTTAGGGTTCTGTGCAACGGGATCCAGACAGCAAATTGATTATGGAGCAGAAACACTAATCCGCTGTCTGAGCCCCGTATCGCTGCCGTAGACAGAACATCCCCACAGGACCACAATCCTGCACCCACACGCATCTTTCCTGGAGTTGCCCATCAATACAAGCCCCCGCCTTTCCCCAAGCCTCTTAACATACGTACTCCATGCCTGCAAAGATTTGTCCTCCTCTGAATATAAATCTTGCTTTACTCTCCTCCGCCCAATCATTTCTCTGCTGCCTCTAATGTAATGCATTACAAATTTCACTTTCATTCCTTCCGTTTAATCTGTGTACCTCTCTTACAACCCTTCTCTCTGACTTTTTGGTTTCTACATATGTTTGTGCATGCATTTGTCTTGTGTGCTTGCTCTTTTATTTGCGTTTGTGCGTATGTGTATGTATGAATGCGCCTAATTGGTAAACCAGACAATATTTATCATCTGGATCTAATCTAGCTGTTGCAGTCTCTTCCTAAATCATGTTTGTGTGCGTTCTGTATTTGTGTGTACGCACTGCATGTGCATGTAATTATATGCCCAAAGGTGGAAATACATCTTCTGCTTTCTTCCTTGAGCTTATTCTGACATTCACTGCGCCTGTGATGTAAATTGAATTTCAAAAGAAATAATGAAATATAGCAATTAAATTCATAGCTAGCATTTTGTCTCTGTCTTGTAGCGTAAATGTACATGCCCAGTTGGGTTTTGGCTTCTTGGGAGAAATGACACACCATTCATTTCCTTTTAGATTTTACTGTCTGAGCCCCCAGTGATCACATAAAGCCGTGGTGCATTAGGAGTCACCATGTCATTGATCAACAGAGGAGGGGAGAGTGTCTCAGACTATCTACACACACATAAATACACACAAGGAAGGCTGGGGAGAAAAGGGCTTACCACAACAGTGACGCTTTAATTCCTGAAAGCCACTTTTATGTTTGTGTCCCGAGGTGTCGTGCTTAACAGAGAAATAGATGCAAATACAGTAAGACAGACAATGACAGAACGACGGGTGTACACTAAGGAATTCCACTCGCTAGACTTAAATTTGCAGTTCGGTTGGGACTTTGGAAGATTTATTTTCAGTAAACGCATCGAAGCATTTCACTGCCTTTTGGCTTCTATGGCTGAAATGTTTTTTGCTTGTAAATTTGGGACGTCTCGTCATCAAGGAAGAGTTTTTTAGGACTCTGCTCACAGGGTTCACTTTTATTTCTTTTTCTGTCCATCCTCTTTATTTTTTAAATGATGGGGGAACTGATCAAAACACATTCATTGTCTTCATTGATCCTCCAAGTTATCCAGTACAGATCATCTCTTAAGTGACATGTTCATGCACACATTCTGTCCTATTATGTAATCAAACCATGTTTTGTTTTCCTGACATACACAAACTTGCATGGCGCATGATGTTAATTAGCGTCTGTGTATTTATTGCGTTGGGTTTCCCTTTGCTGCGTTGCTTGCAAAAAGAAAAACATACCCTTGCAGCAAATACAGATTACCCCTGGGAGTAAACAGTAGCGACTTTACATAAGAATTGTGTTCATTTTTGGAAAATTCTATTAAATACAGTCAATTATTTTCCTGCCTTGCGTGGCCTTACTGTATGTTATGTTATTTGCATTGTGTTGTTTATATAAAGTTGCTCATTGATCCTTTCCAGAGCAAATAAAGTAATCCATTGCACATCAGTTTGTTGCCCATTTGGAAGACGCTTGTAAATCAGTGCTGCTTCCAAAACATCTACAAAAACTGGAACATTTCTAAATGCAGGTATCTGAAAGCACTGCTATAGCCTAAAGCCACCAAGAAAAGCAGCGATTTGAAATATTTTTGGAAGCAGTGTCATCGGTAAGTCAGGTCTTGTCAGAAATGCAACTCACTGTTTTCTCTGCTTCCACAGTGAGCTTTCCCTCATGTTTTTGTATCCTGTCGTTCTGACCACATAAAGAATAGAAAATGAAGACTATGAGATGCCTTAAAGCAGAGCCATTTCCTGGGGAAAAAAATGTTCAGCACTTGTTACTGATTGTCTACTTTCTCTTAGCTGATGACTCATCATATGACAAAAATACACATAAACAGCACTCAAACCGCAGCAGCAAAAGCATAATCAAAGCCACTTCTACCATTTGTGCCTTTTCTTCAACCCATTCACACACTGTCTTGTCTTTGCATTACCCTTTGGACAGCAGAATTAAAGCACAGATGATCTGTTTTATTTTGACAGCGATTTGAAAACGTTTTATAGCAGGCATTCCATTGATCACCATGGTGCAAGAATACAGTGGGGATTGAAAGTTTGGGCACCCCAGGTAAAAATTTGTATTAATGTGCATAAAGAAGCCAAGGAAAGATGGAAAAATCTCCAAAAGGCATCAAATTACAGATGAGACATTCTTATAATATGTCAAAAAAAGTTAGATTTTAAATAGTTTCATGAGAAATAGATCATAATTACATTTACATTGTGAAAATGTTTTTTTTTTTGTATCTTCCATAGAAAGGGATTAGGAAAATGTATCAAAGTGGGCTTCAAATCTGTGTCTGCACATGTGGATTTTACAGTTCACATCCGTATGAACATATCACAGTCGCTTCCTTTGTACTTACACCCTGCTTGATATTCTTTTGAAAAGATCTGTCTATTTATCTGTTTGAGGTCACGTTTTATTCACAGACAGAAATATTATTAATGCAGGAGAAGACAGAAATAAGAAGTATGAATCCGTGAAGTCATAAGGTTTACCGTATTAAAACATGCCAGCCCAAAGTACAAAAGAATGCCGAATGATAGAGGGGTTTAAAAAAAATAAAAAATACGAATATAGCAAATGATGACGATTAAGTCAGTATAATTTATTGTGACGCAAGGAAAGTGTGAGGTTTAGTTGACAGAAACCACATCTGATCTTCTCAGTAAAAAAATAACTAAAAATAATTCTTTTATTTCATCTGATATTCTGGTTTGTTTTTTGGTTCAGGTTCAGTCAAAAGTCACATTACGATCAGTAAATGGAGAAAAGTAAAACTGGCGCAACATGTGGCAGGTTTGCTTAGCAAGAGCATTGGAGGCCTGTTGAGTATATAAATCATACAGTGTAATCACAGAATAAAAGTAAATCTCACTGGGGAGTGCAGCACTTCTAATTACAATGTGAGGTTCCTCTGTTCGTCGCTCCGATCACTCATGTCTCCATTAAATCTCTGGAGCTCCTTTCCCCTGCTTCACTCACTTTATTATACATGTATGTCCCAGAACACAAACACACACAGCTGGAAAGTGGGAAGATATTGTCTTTGTGTAAACCTACAGTTTCTGTCTTACATAAACACAGACTCATCATACTGTACAGCCTACACAGATTTACACCAGTACATCCGAAATGTGTGTTACGCTTAATCCAGATAGCCTAACTTACACTGATACACTGGAAATAAATGAACTGACGGTAATACGGGGTTTACAAACTTCAAAAAGTTAATTAATAATTATTTAGAACATTTGAATGCATTAACATTAAAGACTCTGCACATCTCCTCAGATCTCAGTTTTTCTGACTCATTTCTAGACTGATTAGCCATGCTGGGAATGATGTCACCAAACAGTGTATGGGTCAGTATATAATTGCAGGACTTTTTGTAACATAGTTGACAGGTATTATAGTTGACATTTTTTTATGTTTTCAGGCCTAAAATCAACATGGCCGCCTATAACCAAACACCACATGGCATTTTTACAGAAAGATTCTTCTAAATGTTATATATACCATTGCGTAAAATTGAAATTGAAAGTTATTTATTAAGATATTGTAGTAACCCTGTTGACATGCCATAAATCCACACTTGACTCACACACTACTTTATATTAAATAACTCAGAAAGCCTTGGAGTCTGGCCAGTCTTCTCTGGGAGGAAATGACATCATGTGGAGCAGGTCATGTGATCTGGAATTAACACACTTCCTTGAGAGGTGATTTTGTAATGGGGAACTTAGTTGAAAGTGATTTCTGGCACACAGATACAATTTGCTATTTTCCATATAAAATTTGATATATTGCCAAAAAAGAAATATCTGTCATGATTATCTCAACTTAATAAAAAGAACACAATCAAAACAATTTTTGAATCAGCTCATTTTATTATTGTTTAGCTACATAGAAGGTGGTTGTTATTAAGTTGACATTTTAGTGATATCCAGTCATTTTTTATTAACAAGTGATTTCCACAATAAATAATTATAGAATTTGTAAAGACATGATCTTAATGAACATAAAAAAAACTATTTTTTTTTTACTTTTAATAAAAATGTATGCAAGATCTATCCCATGGACTTCAAAAGTCCCTCTATTATATATTGACCCATATACTAATGTGGGCCTGGGCAATAAAACAGTAAATACATTAGATGCACACTATCATAAAAATACATAAAGGAAACACAAAGTTCAGATGCAAGAATGACAACTCCCTGTCTAGTTCATCAGCAGCCTGTCATACGTTGATAATGGAATCCTTCACCCTCCATCGCTGCCTCGGTGGCGGCCATGCTGGTCTTCTGAGGCGTGATAGCCTAAGGCTCCCTGAGACTCTTTCCTACTCTGTCCAAGCCCACAGACCTTCCCTGCTGGAGGCTGGAGACAGCAAGTACCATTGGTTGCTCTTGCAAGACAGACTTCACAGTCTGAAAACACCCACGGCTCAGTATCCCCCACCATCTCTATGGAGATGAACCACTTCGGTTGCCTGCTCTGAAGGCTGACACACACTGAGGGTGTACGCTGAAGCTGATGTGGCCTCACAGCTTCACCCTGGTCACCCTCAGTCCACCTCCGGGTTTTACTTGCTTTATTTTTTTCATGTGCATCAAGACGAGATCTTTCCTTATTTATTTGTATTTATGTGCAAATTCTTAATGTATAATTAATATTTTGCTTATGTTAAAAATTAGAACCTTCATAAATAGCTTAAAGTGTTAAAATTTAAAGGTAAATTGCTAAATTCTAAGTATTTTCTTAATTGTTGATATTGACTGAAACACATAATTTTATCATGTTGGACTTTACAGCTATATCACTAAGCCATGTGTCAGTAAGAATAATAAGGTGTAATTTGTCCCACACAGTAAAGCTAACAATGGAGTCAATAAAACACTTCCTTATACACCCACACAGTCCTGGGAGGAGGTTAAATCAGCCAAAATAATTGAAATGACCCTGTTGGGTTTACTATGGATGTGCAGGGCCTTTAAGTAATGATGTATTGTAGTGATAACAGTGCTAATCTAATGGCCCGTCTGTGCAGGAGGTTTTTGCTGCTCTGATAGTGTCACTTTCAGTAACAGCAGGCAGCTGTAGGCGACCTGCACAACACCAAACAACAGACAGCTAGAATGAATGACTGGCTTGTGAACATACTAGAGCATTTAGGCAACTAAAGCAGCTGATCCACTGCAATTGTAAACACTAGAATAGTCATAATGTAAGATTACAGTTGTTTTTTTTTTTTTTTAACCAAGGAGGCTCAGGTTTTGCAGTACCGTCTTTTCTTTGAGATCTGGTCACTATTTGTAGTGTCTAACTACCTAAAAATCTGTTGTGTGTGCACTTCCTATCTTGTACTCGTGTATTCTCCGCTTTTGAATTTCCTCAAATCCCCCGCTTGTAATCTGCCATCACCGCATGCTCGCTGACAGAAGAAAGCGATGGGGAAAATCACTCACTGTCTCACTGAGTGAAGGCTGCGGACCACCCACAATCATGGCGTGCATTCACATGAGCAAACCAAGAAAAAGAAGAGGGGGTGACAAGGAAGCAAAGCAGGTACTTTGGGACACAGCTTATCTGTCTGAGCTGCTTGCCCTTCACTGGGTCAAAAAGATGTGTTGAGTGAAACGAGGAGGTGTCTGGGGAGCGTGGCCAGAGGACAGAACCCAGAGATGAAGGCGTGGATGGGAGGGAGCTGCATTTCGTCTAATGAAAAATTTACATCGCCTACAAAAGGAGCTACTACAGGCCCTCTCGCTTTTATGACATTCTGTTTGTGTGTGTGTGAGAGTGATCATGCCCTCATTTAATAATTTAACCAGTTTCTGCATCTGTATCTATTTTCCTGTGTGTGTGTATGTGAGGCCCAGCTGCTTGTTATGACTGTAAAACTCATCTATACCTTCTCTCTTCCACTCTCTCTCCCCAGCTGTCTCTCTTTCTCTCCATCTTCTTGTCCTCTCCTTCTCTCTGTACGCCATCACCATTCCACAGGGGTGTATCTGAGGTCCCAAATGAATGCAAAGCACACACAAACCAAACTGACAAATAGAGAGACATGCATTTAGATGATAAGAGACTATAACCATGCATAATTCATGCCACAGACACAATGTTTCCCCAATTTTTAAGATGTCATTCATTTGTGTGTTTGAGTGTGTGGGCATATGTGCATCTGTGCTTCATGGATCACATCAAATAGTTTTAGAGGAGTCTGGAGAGGGGTGTGTGCAGAGGTGTTCAAGGAAGTAAATAAGTGTGTGTGAATGTGTGTGTGCGATTGTGGTAGCTTTGTCTTTTGTGATGACTAATGGCAGTTATTTGTTTCTCCTGAATCTTTTCTTGAATATAAATGAGGTAATTTATCTAGAAACAACACCTCTGACTTAGAGTTGGGGTTGCTTTAACAATACCCATCTATTTTACTTTTGCGTTTGGAGGTGTCTAGTTTTTTTCCAATTCGTCTAGTGCAGTAAGAAGGCTCAAAAGGAAGTCGGGAAGCGCAAGCTGTCTACTTAAATACTCTGTTAAAGTTGCAAGAATCGTAACTGTCAAAATGTGAAGGAGACCAGGAGACCAATGTATTTTTGCAAAACCAAATTGACAGCTATGAATGTATTTTCAACAAATACTCCCTCTTTTCATATTTGGCTTGACCGCAGGTGGAACTGCCACCTGATAACTTGGATGTACTTCAGGATTTTGAACTTCACCACATCTGCAGCCCACTGCTGCTGGATTGTTGTGCATTTCCTTTTGTGTAGCCCTGTAAGGGACAGGGGCACAGCGTGCTTAAGACTACTTCTGGTATTGATCTGCTGTGTAGATAGCAATGAGAGCTCCACCGAGAGCCGTGTGTTTTTTGTGATCCCAGAGAGCAAAGGTTCTGCATTAAGTGTCCGTGATGCATCCAAGGCCATAGTGTGCCAGAATCGGGTTACTGCGGAGTGTTTATGTTGATCCTCTGAGTCTGTTGTGCCTATGAATAATGGATTGCTAAGCCACGTATGTGAACTGCATCTCTCTCCCACACACTTTTTGTTGCCTTTGTACTGCAGTTATTGTCTGTTTGCAGAGGTGTGTTTGTGTTCTCATTTATACTGTATTATGTGTGCTGTGTTTATGTGTGCTAAAGGTGCTTGTCAGCATAGTAATTTCATACCATGCAAAAAGGAGTGATTGTTTTATTCTGATGACACTGGAAAACTGGTAAGACAGAAAGATTTAACAGTTTAACAAGGAGCACCACAGATCTCTTTAAATATTCATAATTATTGAACTTTACCTTGCAGAATGGGATAAGGTCAGATTTAACAGAAAGCTACAAGTTAGGATCCTTTGCAGTTCATATTTTACAACTCTAATGCTCTTGTCTAAAAGAACTTTGTGCATGTTAACATTAGTCCAAAAAAAAGACACGCAAGAAACATATGTATATGAAAATAAATGATAAAGCAAACTTGCATTGTTAAATTTTAGAAATAAAATTGAGCAGACGGAGGCTGGGAACAGGCTGAGAGGAGATGAGCATAAGGTGTAGCCTGTAGAGATGTATTTCCACTCCATCAAGGAAGATGTGGGATGACTACTGAAGAGGAAAGGGAAGAAATAGGGGGAGTTGAAAACACGGGAACCACAGTAAGCTTTCTGGGCAGGTTGGTAATACATAAAGGAAAGGCATGAAAAATGAATGAAAGCGTGGCAAATAGTATTTCAGGAGGCTCCAGTGCACAAGACAGCAACAATAGGTTAGTTCAGTAAACTTCAGTAGGCTTCCTGGTTCGAGCATTTTATCTCTTCCACTGGCCCATATATTGCTGTATGTACTTGAACAAATACATTTCCTGATAACCTTGTGCTATCTACCCCAGTAGTGAGCATCATATTGAGTCACTTAGAATGAGAAACCACTCATTTTTTTCCACTTCTTGCCTTCCCTTTCTCTATCTGTTACTGTAAATTGAGGCGGAACTTGTCATCTTTATGTCACATCGTAAAATGTGTTGATGCATCATTATCTACTTTATTATTTATGAATGCAGAACAGTGGTTCTATGCGCTGCACTCCTTTCTCCCAGCCTGTCGTGTTAATTCTTTTTTCCTTCGCACCTGCTCATTAAATTACCCATCCAGACATCTCTAGCCGTCCCATGTAATAATCACATTGTCACAGACGCTTCTGCAGTTTGTGTGTTCTGTTAAGAGAAAGGCTGTGAGGAATTAGTATCAGAAGTAAAAATTGAATCCAAATGTGTTAATTACAGCTCATTCTCCCCTTCTGAAAACAGATAGCTGGGGAGTGTGTGCGTCTGTGTGTGTGTCTTGCTGAGTGTGAGTGTAGGTATGCATTTATTTGAAAACTAGAAAGCGAGAAGACAAAAAGAAGTGAGAGAACGGTGCAGTGAGATTAGCTGACAGGAGTTAGATTTCTGCATTAAATATGCACATCTGCATGCATGTCAATCACATGTAAAAACACATCTGGCGAGACGCAGCTCTGATGCAGCTGTTATGAAATGGCAGTCAGATGTCTCATAGACTCTAAAGTATGATCTCTCTTACAATGAAACACATTTGTTTTAAATGTTTTGAATTGTTGAATTTGAATCAATAGTAAATTTCAAAACAAGTTTATTTTGAGAATGAATTAAAGACTCTACAGCCAATACTAGTGGCTCTGTGAAGCTGTAAGTAGGCACAGCTTTGAGAATAATTGCTTTGAGGTCAATGCTATGTTCATGATAAGTCGTCTAATTTTATGTTGCTGTTTTAAGAACTGGCTGGGGACAACAGATGAAATTAAGCCTTCAGGGCTAACTCAGTGAGATCAATGTGCACTGTTCCTATGAAACGAATGAAATGAAATTAAAATACTCACAGATAAAATAGTAACATGCTGGTGTGTGTTTACCAGGTAATGTTTATCATGTTTACCATTTCACTTTAGCATGTTATCCTGCTGACGTGTGCTAATTAACACCACTGCAAACTACAACTGAGGCTGTCATGAATGTCACCAAGTATTGGACAAATCGAGGATTAGTTCTAGAGATTGTATAGAAAATAATGTGATTGTACCAATTTTCATTGTAATCCATTCAATAGATATTTTACTCAAGAATCATGTAGAAATTTCATAGCGCCCTGAGACAAAACATCAGGGGATCGCAGAAGTCATTCGAACTGCTGATCTGGGATCTATGAATGGTAGTTTCATTTTTTTGCCAAAGTATCTAAGAGCTGTTGAGACATTTTTCTGTCTCACTGACTCACAAGATGAAAAGTCAGGGGATCAGAGAAGTCAGGAGGCTTTCTGCTGTGGGGACTATGAATGCCTGGAGAACCTTTCATTAAGAATTAGCCAACATATGTTGACATATTTCAGTCTGGGCCAAAGAGGGTGACCGCCTGACCATAAGTCCAACGCACAGACTTCACCAGAGCCTCACTGCTAGTAGGACTGAAAATAGTTGTAGCAATAACATGAATTGCTCTTGTCAGACAGCCATATTTTTACTGAAACAATCTATGCTCTCTGCCACCCTTATATTTGGTACTTTGGAACAGCTCATCCAATCTGAACATTCAACATCTGGACTGTACGGATCAGAAAATGTCAGTGTTTCAACTGAAATCACCACCTCAGGAAAGTGGCAATCAGCCAGTTGGTAATTGGTCTTCTGGTCATGCTGCATGGTGTCGGCAGTCTTCTGCTGCTCGTTAGTTTTGTTTGCTTTTGACAATAACATTATTTGACCTGGGTAAGGCTGAAATGACGTACTCTACGGGAAATGGATTAGGCAATTAGAGCTCCTTCTTCTCCCGTCTTGCTCTTGTCAGAGAATTATACCCATTTACAAACAGGAAAAATAGATTCTCTGGAATCTCTGCATATTCTCTCACCCACTTACTCATACACACTCATATTCTTCCTCTCTCAGTGTTCTATCCACAAGGCAGATTGTCATATTGAATCTGTTGACTCCTCGCCTTGCACCCTATCACGCATGCAGTACTCACACACACACAGCAAAAGCACTCAAAAGATGTCACACTGTGTATAAACATTCATTTTTCATTCCAAAAATCACACAAACACAATACACGCACACACACACTCTCACACGGTTCGGATAATTAGTGAAAAGACGAAAATAACAAGGAAACTCGGCACAGACAGGAAGACGCTTTCACGCACAGATGCCTTCCTCATGCTGTCTGACCTATGTCCCCTTTAACCACACACACACACACACACACACACACACACACACACACACTTGCATATTGCAGTGTGTTAGCCTTCGGGTGGAATTACAGGTCTGATTTCAGCTTGGTGGAGATGCAGGAGGACGATAGTGGCAGGCTAAACCAAGGGGCAATGAATCAGTGCCTTATCAAACCTCTTGCTCTAGGTAGGAACTGTCAACACAGAAACAGCAGTCACACATACACTCACACACACACACCATCGGAAAAATGTCTTCCTTCCACGCTTGGACTCAGCAACAACATTGCAGCACACTCAAGCCAATGTGCCTCTTCCAGTCCTGGCTTTGTCCCTCTGATCAGCTATTCTCGCAATGAGGGGAAGGAGGAGCGTGCGAAGGTTGGCATGTTTAATTCAGCAGCCTCGTCACACTGGAGATTTATAGTATTGGGTAGAGAGGAATGTGGAGATGGTTGGGATTTAACTACCCCAGGATTCTAATTGGAGGTTTAGCACACACTTTACAAAATCACCTTAATCCACCATTGCATTGTGAAGAGGGGGATGTGAATGGAAAATTAATATCTTTTTCTGGTCTCATTTGCACAACTACATTTCCCTTCTGAACAAGACATTTGCCCACTGTTTTTGTAAACCATTATGATAAATGAAATATTGGGGAATTTTGTCATTAAAGGAAGAAATGGGCATGGCATTTTTTATTCAGAAAATCGTAAAATTGCTTCCAGTTTCTCAATCATGAGATATCCAATAGGGGCGTGTCACCTTCAGGAAATGGCACCCTCTTTTATGACTGATGCTTTACAGGATGCATTAGTACACATAAAAGTTTATTAGTCAGGTAGCATCAGGGAGCCTTTAAGCCCCAGGGCTGTATTTCAGTGTTGCATCTTTCTGTGCTGCTCATGCAGGAGCAAAACTACAAATTTAAGTTCAGGGTAATAAAGCCCAAACTAGGCTCGGGTTGTGCAGAGCCATCTGTAAAGTCTGATGTTAATATAGTTGCAGTGCAGCCCAAAATTTGCTTTGGAAGTTTAACTTTAAAGCTGGTTTCATGATAGAGATCATAACAGTTAATCTTTTTGTTTGTTACAAGCGAAAGATCTTTTAGCCGCTCCCCGAGGGAAGTCCTTTAATTCCACAGTGTGTTTAACATTCAGCAGAGGAAAAAGCAGGGTGGGATGGATGAGGCATATGAGACTTTTATCAGGCGAGATGAGAGTTTTGACAGTCTGGAGCCCAGATTTTCTGATCTGTCTGTCTGGGTGTCCTTCACACTAAGGGCTTGGATGACAGGGCTTGGATGCAGGGGCGGGGGAGTTTTCATGTGACAGAAGGCTTTGCCTAATAGCCAGTCTGTTCGCCAGCTCTGTTTTTCTCTGTCTCGTCGACACGCACTTTTTTCTTTTCCTTTAATTTTTTCCTCCTCCTCCTCTTCTCTGGCCATATGTGTCCATGACATCTCTCCATTCCTTGATTGAGGAGTGTGCCGACAGAGGAGGAGTCAGAATCATTGCTTCCAGTTTGGTGTAAACGGGCTTTTAATTTTCAAATTTCTCCAGAGCAATCAGGATTCCGGGACAGCTCGTCGGGGCACCTGAGCAGCTCGCTGATTAAGGAGGCGCCAGTGTTCTGTTAGAGACGGGGGTTGTTTGAAAGAAGCAGCAGGGGGCAGCTATGCCAGCCCTGCCAAATGTGTGGGCGCTGCTGTGACCAGTCAGTCTTCATAATGGCTGTCTGCCCCTGGGACAGAGCCATCTCAGTGGTCACATGACAGACTGTGTAGATCAGACAAGGAATGACTCCCCTCTGAAACCCTGGATCGACGTAAAGGGCAGACTGGGACAGAGAGTAAAAGACATTAAGAACATGGGTGAAGAATGGGGTGAGAAACTGAACAAAAAACAAACTGTTGAATAGCTGGCGCAGGACATTATAAGGGACAGATATTGGACCAAGAAACAAAATTACAGCCAAGTCCAAGTTATAAAAGAGACTGCAGGGAAGGAAAAATGCAAAATCTTAAGTAAAAGGGAGAGTAGGGACAGCACAAGCTCTCACTATTCATTACCTGTAAGCTGATGCCGAGTGCTCTCAGAAGGACAGATAAAAGTTTATCTTTCCAATGTGTTTTTCTCTCTCTTTCTCACGCTCGTGAGCTCAAATTTCAAACTTCAAAGGAGTATTAGGTACGACAGAAATTTCAATTTAAACCAAAGACATAGTCTGCATGTTTTTAAAAAACATGAAGGCAAAAAGAAAGTTTTGCTCTGCTTGGCAAGTATCAGTTATTCCCAGACCTCGGACTTGTCTCATAAAGCAATCCCCATCTAGGCTAGATATTTTCTGAAGCAGTTATGAGAAGGTTCACATTGCAGCGCAGCTTGAAATGAAATTCTCGTTCTCGTGCAACAACTCGAACACATGCTGGGGTTTACAATGAGATAAGTATCCTTTGCATAGGGAAATTATGTCATAGCAGGAACAACAAACATACAATAATGTAAGTGCAGTACTGTTAAAATCGGGAAATGGAACTATTCTGAAGCCTGTTTGAGAGAGAACTGCATTAAATCAAGCATTAGGACATTAGAACTGAGAGCAAGAGAACATGACAAAACAGTCACAACTGCCGCCCTGTGAGGCTTTAATGCACTTTAAATTGAAGACTTGGTCTTGCAAATAAGGGAACATCAGATGCAAATGTCATTAGAGTTGCAAAATCTGACAATAGGAGACATTGATATGAACTGGTTGCTATGTACCCACATGTCCATCCAGGTGTTGATCATGTGATGAGTGCATTCGGCATTCCTCTCTATAAGTAACACTTCATGACTGTCAGCTGACTCCTGTCTTTGTGTCGTCAAAGTGAAACATGTGCATCACAAAAGCATTATCACATCAGTACAATATAATTACAGATCTTTCATTTCCCACATACCAGAAAACAAATCTGTTGCATAGCTGCTACATGGAGAGACAACTATGTACTGTGTGTCAGCAGAATCTTTTCCAGAAAGTTGATTGGTTAGTAGGAAATGTGCCATTTCCATCTTTTGGTCTGCTGAACGTGAAATCTGTGCCTGAGCAATTAAATAATAAAACACAAGTTACTATGGTGGTTCAAAAATATTTAAAGAGAAGTAGAAGGAAGTGAATTGGAATTTTGTCTTGCAGTTTTTCCACATTTGTGTATATTTCAGTAATTGACCACCCAGTTAGGCTTTTGGTCATTTTCTAGAACCATGCCAACCGTTGACAACCAGTAGTTTGTCCACAGAGTTAACAGATTCCACCTCTCTCTTGCGAACAGACCTCAGGTTGTCATCAGGTTGATTTTTGCACAGCTCTTCTCCAGAATCGGGTTTTGTCTCTTTTACACTGAAACACCTGACAATAGCCGTTGCTCTGTATCACCAGAACAGCTAAGCTAATTGTACAACAACAGAGTGAGCCATTTTTAATAAACACCTCCTGGGTTTCTTTATGGAGTCGTGTATTAATTTTTTGGGGTGTTGTAGAAATAATTGGCTGCTACTTGCAATGATGTCTAATCAGAGACAATGATCCAGTCCGGACGATCAAACCTCTTGTTATCAGACTCCCCTCCAGCATATCTGTCCTCTCTCCTGTCTTGCTTTGTTATACATTGGGGAGCCATTAAGGTGATTCTGTTAACTCCTCTGTGCTCCACTCTCCTTAACGTCATTCATTGCCATTTACTTTGTGAACAAGAGTATAATGGCTGTCGAAAATTGGAAGGAACAATCCTGGTGCCTGTAGGAGACTACAATTCAGTGTAATTGTTGATTGTTGACTGATTAAAAGCCCCTTGGTGGAGACGGGCAATTAAGAAGGCATGTCTAATCCACACCCGGTCGTATATCTGAAGCAAGTGACAGTAAAGATGCTTGTTTTCATGTCGAGGTCTGTTTCAAGTGTAAGTCACACTAATAAGCAGGTTTATTTTCATGGGATACATGGCTAGAACCGCTGCAGTTCTCCTCAATTATTTCCTCAATTGCTCCCGTGTCTAGAGAAACTGTAAAATCGCTAAATGAGCCAATGTAAGATAGAGTCTTTACAATGGTTTAATGCTCTTATCTGAATTTGCTCCACATTAATTCCTCTGTATGAGTAACGGTGGGTACCTGTGTCCAAGTGAGCGAGATCTTTAGTTTATGGTGGGATAACGGTATTCATCCAACCCCTTACACCTGCTGCGGCGCCGGCAAACCTGTGTGATTATTCTGATTGGCTGAGCATCAGTACACTGTTTTATTCTGCATCACTGACCTTTTCTGCCTCGCTGTGCGCAGCCTGGACAAGGGAGAAGGCATCCTCAGCGTAACGTATGCATCATGTAGTGAACCGCCCCGCACGACATCTACGGTTGGAGTGGTGCGCGCCACACTTCCCAATGTACATTTTAAAATAATCGCATGCATGAACATGAGTTTGAATGGGTTTACTTCAGGCAATGCATCTGGTGGATGATGAGATGGATTTATCCTCACCTCCCCCGTTTTGTTCTGATGAATAAGCTGTGGTGCACACAGAGGGTCATATTAAACAGCCCCTAGCTCTCTGTCCCCTGTACCATGATGCATTGCCTGTTGTTGTGCCTTGTCTCTTTACTTCCTCCGTGAACTGATTAAGTCTTTGGAACAGCATGGAAACACCACAGGGTGTTACATTGTTTTTCAGCGGGAAGACAGTCCCAGTGAACAGTATGAATAGACCAATGACTCTGAAAGAGGCAGACTGTCACTGTTTGAAGCAATTAGTCAGTCAATGGAGAACATGTGTCATATGAATGGAGCCTCTTTCTTTGGTCAGGAAGTTTGTTTCACTGTTCTCTACAATCATTAAGATACAGTCAGTAATTCATTCCATGTGAATGCGGGTATAAATAGTACATTAGTGAATAGTTGATGAGTTTTGTGTGAAAATGAAATGTAATTGGGTCAATATATAATTACGGGACTTTTTGTAACATAGTTGACATTTTTGCTGTTTTCAGGCCTAAAATCAACATGACCGCCTATAACTAAACACCACATGGCATTTTTACAGAAAGATTCTTCTAAATATTATATACACAGTTGAGTAAAATTCAAATTGAATTTATTTATAAAGATATTGTAGTAAACCTGTTGACATGCCATAAATCCACACTTGACTCACACACTACTTTATATTAAATAAAGAATCTCTTCTGCACAATAAATCATAATGTTAACAAAGCCAGTACTTCTGTAAATATGATTCATCAGAGGTAACCGCACACATGAAGGCTGTGTAGAAATATATAGATTTGTCATTAAATGCACAGGGAGTTTGGACACTCGTGTAGATTATTCTCCCATGTCATGGATTAAGAAAATGGTTGTTTATTTTTTTCCTCTAAATGCAGATTACTACTTCCTTTATCGATCATGTATGTATCACTGCGTCAGAGATCATGGCTTTAATTTTTGCTTCAGAGGAGGATGTTTCTGAACAGCCTTCTAGCTTGTGTTGGTGTCGTGCCCAAACTGCAGACTTATTAAATTGGCGAACATAAATCGAAGCAAACCAGGACATTTTTGTGGCAAACAAAAATGACACAATCCCGACTCCTACAGCATGCCACCTATTCATGTGTCATTATGTTAAACTGGCTGTCACCTAATCCAATTGCAAAGCGTATTTATGCATTTCAGGATGTCAAATACAGTGTATCAGAGACAAATCCTGTGCATCCGTGGTTTAAAAGTGAAACAGCCAAACTGTGACTCATTCCTTCTGTTGTTCACCTCCAATACCTGCACAGCTGATAGCACCTGTGCCCACCTCACAGCGTCTCACCATGGAATTTTAATAGAGTCCTCTGTCCTCAGCAAATCATGTCACTCCTGTTAAGGTTTTCTTTTTTTGGCCAAGACAAGTGCAATAACCCTGATACAACCGGATATTATAAATGTTTTGAAATATAAACAAAATGAGGGTCATTTTCTTGTATCATTTGTTATATTGGATTTTATTCTTATTATTTTTTCCATATTTACTAACTTCAATTGAAACAGCTAGGACGGACAATTTGTTTTTCTACAAGTTGTCATCTTTGAAAGGCTTCTGTTCCTTGAAATAAAATGTCATTATAGAAGATTAACTTGTCATTACCTGCCACGTTTGTTTTCTTTCCTGACAAAATCTGCTGTTGTTTGGCTTTTTTTGTGCAAATATATTCATAAGGGAAATTGGTTTTGGAATTGATTTATTTCTTTATACAGTTTCGCGTGAAGCAGCTACACCTAATTTTAGAACGTTAATATGTACAGGCCTCGTATTAACAAGAATGCTTACGATGGTGTTCCTGGCAATGCTCTCTTTGTATTTGAGCATGAGAAAAACACACAGCATCACGTAATGGCCGGAGGAAACCTGCAACCATGAAACTTTAATAGGAACGTCTGAGAAATCTATTAATCGTGGCTCAGACATCCCCTCTCCCTTTGTCGCCTGTCAGTAATATGTTTCAATCAAGATGGTATCGCCTCTTTCCATCACTCTGGCTCTCCTCCCTTTGTCCTCTGATCTTCACCTTCCTGAAGCTCTGCTAAATAGTCTTTCCCTTCTCCTTAAGTCTTCCTCTCCATGTCACTCCTTTGCCCTTTCCTTCACATTTCTCCTCATTAGGAGACCTCCATAACTCAAATCCTAGCTGGCAGGATCATCGCAGTGCAAAGTGTTAGGAAGATCACAGGGGTGCTCTTAATGAAAGGTGTGTGAAGGGGCTATTTCTAAATTACACATCCCTAGACGGGGATGTCAGATGAAAGGAAGGAACATAAATCCATAGAGAGAAGAGGGGACGCTGGCAGATTTTATGGCAAGAGTGACAGATATAAACCTTTCCAGGACAATGGCCAATTAGATCCAGCAGTAGCGCTGGGATGGTAAATTACTCGTAATGGCCTTCAGTATGTCTTTTCTCTTTTTTTACATTAGGTTGCTATCTGTTAATCAATAACTTTTGTTTTCTTTGCACCCTCCCTTCCTCACATCATTAATGCTCTGCACTCCTTTCTTTCCCTCTTTAACTGCTTTATTTGATCTATTTTCCATATCATAGTCATCTCTTGTCAGAAAGCTGTTTGTAGTGTTAAATCATCCTGCAGAAGCGACAAGTTTTACTTCATTAAGTCGTGGCAGAGTGCACTGCTTCACTGGAGAGTAAGGGTAAGAATCTGTCCTCGTGGGCTCTATCAATAACCATTAAGGATCCTCTCTCATTAGACCAAACCTCACAGGCCCCTAGGGTTTGAGAAATGTGCTCAGCCATCTTATGTGATGGAGCATGCTTAGATGGCATCAACACTGTTTGGAAATGCAAATTGCAATAGTTATTTTCCCTCACAAGATGATTGCCAGAATAAGGCTATGTACACAGCCTTATTCTCATTCAACCCCTTTGCTTAATCATGGAGAACCTCACTTCCCTATCAGCCACCTCCAGTTTGCTCTTCAGCTCCTCCCGTTTTCGTCTCCCCATCTTTTCACACACACACATACCTCTCAGACCCATTCAGCATATCCAAGCTACCGAAGTATGATTATTCATATGGCAATGAGGCTGGATCAAGCTGGCAAGGCTGCCGCAGTGTGATGGGAGCATTTCCGGATGATGCCTTAGGAGTCCTGCAGCTCCTCTGCCAAGAGCAGGGAATTCAAACTTAATCAGAGCAAGGACCCCTTCCTCCTCTATCTCCCAGAGAGCTCCACGGGGTTGAGGCCAAAACACGAATAGAATGAGAGAGACGAAAGTCAAAGTCTAGGCAACATCATGCACACTCCATCCCTTAGTTTTCCTCACAGGGAGCAAGAGGTTTTCTCCCATGAGTGATGGGTTCATTCGAGGGCTATTGGAGAAACTTTTCTGTTTCACTCAGAGAGAGGACATTAGGAAGATGAGCTTTGTTCTGCCCGATCGGTCCTATCTAAACTCTTATCTCTCCCTCTTTCTCCTTCACACACACACACACACAGTGTTCCAAAACTCCACACACCACGCTCGTTGTCCATCCATCACACAGAAGCACAGCCAGAATGGTTCACTGAAGCCAGCTTCTGTCGCAGGCCTCCCAGTCCTCTACTCCCCTCTTTTCTGCAGGACATGGTCACATCAAGGGGAGGAGGCAATGATCAGTCCCGATCAATAAAACATCGACTGCATTAAAGCTTATGAATAAGTCATGGATGGAAAGAACCCTGTCGTTAGGACACACACAGCAAAGTGATCTTTTACTTAGGCCAGAGAAGATGAACAGACAGAAAAAAGAGAACAAAGCAAAGGCTTTAACTTGCAGGGAATTTATCACCCACCCACTGACATTTTGTTGTAAGTTGAAGCTCCACTCTGTCTTTTCTCTCTATCACCCATCCCATTCACTGCCTCCCTCTCTCTCTCACTCTCTCACTCTCAAGTAATGGCCTTTTTCCTGCGGGTGGAATAAATAAGTTATTACATCCATGTGTCCTAAGGCTTAGCAAAGACCGTCTGAATATAAATAGTTCATTTGCCTCCATAGTGTAGGCCTCACTTCGTGCCATATGAATATATTTGTAATTACATTTTATTTCCAAAAGAGCAGGGTGACTGTTTTGGTTGACTGGAGATGCGAGATGAAATTGCCTTACACAAATAAGTCTGCCAGCGTTTTACCCCAAACACCATCTCAGACAGGAAGGAGCTGTGTGAGAGCGAGGAGATCAGCTCAATGCAGACTCTTGTGTGTTCTGTGCTGACAGCAAAGACTGAACAGCCTGCGTGATGCTGTAGACAATGAATACTGAATACTGAGTAAAACTAGTGTAGTGAATGAAAGTGCAGGCAGTAAGTTTGCCAAGGATTCAAATTTGCATCGCTGTTGAATAATTAGTATCTCGACTGTATACTTAAGAGAGATGGTACAACTATACAGCAACTAACCCTGTACGTGTGTGTGTGCATCGTCCAACATCATCATTTCTCTTGGCAGCCAGTTAGTTGGCACTTGATTCAATCGTGTGTCTACATGTGTGTATTGTTGCTGCTTTGTTAACACCTGAAAGTGTTATTTATAGCTGGACCGCTGACTATTTTGGAGTTAATCCATTCATGTTGTAAAGTATGAGCTAATTTGAGATGTAGACGCGTGTGCATTCATGCACGTGTGCCATGTGTGCGTGCTCTTTGATGAGATGCCCTGTTTGAGTTTGTATTGTGATGATGCAGTCCTCAAGGAGGTGCAGAAAGGGAGAGGAAGCAGCTCTTCGTTTCTGCCAGCAGAAGTATGTCAGACAAGAGAACTCAGGGAGCCGCGCTCAGACAGATTTTGCTGCCTATTAACAGACGTGGGGACTTTTTCCTCAAACATGTTGCGTATGGCATGGGCAGGAAGACGGAGGCAGCGGAGGTGGAACAGCATTGAAGCAAGTGTGGGAGAAAAGCTTCAGAGAAGCAGAGATGGATAGAAATATGCTCTCTACAGAGAGACGGGGGAAAAATAGGACAGAATTCAATTAGATAACACACAAAATCAAGTTTATGTGGCAGTCATTAATCAGCTGCTTGTTTGAATACTCTTATCATCTAAAAATCTAAAACAAAATGCCTGTTTCCTGGAACATATCAAATTCCCATGACTGCCTAGAATTGTATATTCCATTACAGATTACCAAACCACTTGCTGCTCATAGTAAAGTATTTTTCAGCCAGTATTGTTTTTTGTTTGTTTGTTTTTTTAATTCTTTATTTTATCAGGTAAGATCAGTTGAGAACAATTACTCATTTACAATGATGCCCTGGCAAGAGGCCTCAGCAGGAAGAAAGATATCAAATAAACAATACATATACAAAGAAGGATGCGCAAGTGTTTAAATAGCGATTAGAAACAGCCTAAGTTAATGCTAGCAGTTCAGTGAAAACAGTCAGCATGTGCAGCGGTCAGCTAAGGTCTGCTGCAGCTTCTGCTTAAATATGTAATGTGATGGATGAGATGACAGTGTCAGAGATTTTTGGAGGGAATTCTAATCGATTGCTGCAGCAAAGCGAAAGGAATTCTGGCCGAAGACAGTGCGAACCTTGGGGATAGAGAGTTATGAAATCATTGGACCTCGGGGGTAGTTGTTATGGAAGGGGTGTAGGAGGTTGGAGAGGTATTGAGGTGTCTTCCCTGCTAGGGTCCTGTAGATGGGTAAAGCCAGTGTTGGAGTCGCCTGGTGTAAAAGGAGGGCCACCCACCAGTTTGTAACCAGTTTGTAACCAACGTGGTTGTGTTATTGTGCTCTATTAATGAACATTCTAAGGGAGGGTGTTTCCAGCATTGTTCTACAACGCAGAAAAACTGTAAACATGAAGAAAAAAGTTGCGATAAGTAGGTGTGTCCAAACATTCGACTGGCTTAAATTACTAGTTACGCCGCATATTTTATGTACTAAATATATGACTTACAGCATACTAAGCAATGATACAAGTTAAAATACCAAGAGCCGTATAAAACAGTTAAAATCAACTCCAACATGACCAAGTACAAAAATAAAATGCTGCTTACACATTAAGGCATCAGTAATATAAGTTTGTAAAGCACATATTGAGCATTTTTAAGTGTTGTTGTAATGCTTTTGATACTTCAAATACATTTGACTGACTATACTAGTGTGTTTCTATCCAAGTAATATTTTTAATGCAAGTAAATCTGTCATGAAGCATTTTTATAGTTATTTTACTGACAGCATTAAAAGCTGGCAAGAAGTTCATCCATAAACAATAGAAAGCATCTGACAAAAGATTTTCTCATATTTCGTAGCGACCCTGACGAATGGCTGATCAAATTCAGCAGTTATTTATTTTAAAACTTTAATTGGTGTGGCAAATGTAGCTTGGCGGGCTTTTGTCTCATTTGACACCAATTATTGATTTACATATTTGTTATTTTGAACAAGGTCTTTGCTTTTACCGCTGAGAAAAATCACATACAGGTGTGCGCAACCAAAGCTCCTTTCATCACCAGCTTTTCACACTGCAGTTAGCTGCATTTAACTACGACATGTTTGAGGAAATAATTTGTGTTGCATCCATAACGCACCAAATAGACTCTACAATTGACTGTTTTGCATCACGACTAATTATCTTCCTACTGCTCCTAGAAGCTTTCCATCCTGTTATACTCTTATGTTTTTGAATGTGTTTCGTTATTGCTCACAGTGGTTGTTTGGACAAATTATTCATTAGTTTCATTAACAGTGCTGTGTAACAATTTGTGTGAAAGATTACATTGCTTGATATTTAAATTACCTGTTGCTTTATTGGTGGTGATGAAACACTGCCCCAGTGAATGCAATAACTAAGGAACAAAGCATCCGTACTGCTGCAACATAGCGGGCCAACGTTCATATGCATCTTTATTTTGATTGCGTCCCTGAGCTAGAAGTATCTTTAAAGTCAGTTATTGTTAAAAAAAAACTATTTAGGCAGTCAAGCAGTTAAGCTTGACCTTCTGCTCTAGTTTGTGCCCTAGAAAACTGTGCATCAGTAAGACATTAAAAGTTCATGTGGAGTAATCTTTTCTTTGTTCATCCTTGCTCCAACACACGAGTGTAAATTCACAAATATAAATGCAAACTAAATGTCCAAGGTCATAGGAAGCGAATGTTTTTTAAAAGATACATTTGCATGGCGAGATGAAATGGCGCAGCTCTAAAGCGCATTGAATCTCATTGAATTAAGCAGCACACCCATGCAGCGAATGAATGTGTTTAGAAAAAGAAAAACATGCTGACATATAGCCTTTTAAAAATGGATGTGGTGGCGTAGATTTAAAGTGGATGGTGGGGGGGGGGATCATAATAAGTAAGATGGAGGTGGGTGGGAGTGAGAGAAGTTACAGGAGAGTTGCCTCTCAGGCCACAGCGGTGCTCTGTCACCATTACGACATTGTCCAATTAGAGCATATGATTAGTGTAGGCTGTCTCCAGTGAAATTGAATCTATCAGCCAGGCTCGGATTACTACAGGTCCTTGCAATTTAGCTATCACTTTGTCTCTGTCACTGCAGAACTGCTAATATAAAACCGACAGAATGGATGATTTCTACTTAAGGCGTAGCTTGATTGAAGCTGATTACATTTCACAAAGGTTTATTATATTTCCATAATATGTATGCATGGTGGAGTGTGTGTGTGTGTGTGTGTCTATGTGAGGCTGTATACAGGTGTTTGGGAAAGAGAGAAGAAGAGGCAAGCTGGAGGGCTGCTACTGATATGAAATTGATGAGGGGGGGGTTTTTGTCTCTTCCAGGCTGCCGGAGCCAAGGGCGAACCCCATGAACCCGCGGGACTTGGAAGACAATGATTCGGGGCCATCTATGGACCACGCCCCCTGATACAAGCCAGACCAGACTCTTGCTACATCCACCTGTCCTTCACTGTCTGCTTCAGCCAGCCGTCAGCCCCGTCGTGCTGTCAGACCGGCCTTCTTTCTGTCACTCGTCTCCCCTTTCCCTGCCTCCCCCGCCCTCCCTCTCAGCGCCTGCTGGCAGTGAACTGACCTTGAAGAAGGCTGGTGTGACAAATATGGATGGCCACGTCTTTTCTACTCAAACTTTTTAAATTCCTCACTAGCTACTAACTTTCTTTAATTGAGGCACGCAAGTTATGTGCAATCAATTACCATCAGGCTCAATTTCCACAGCCAGTCAGATCCTTGGCTTTACTGGCGAGCCTGGCTGACTCAGAGAGGAGCCTGGGTAGGCAGCCGAGCAGAGCATCTGTTAAGCCCGACAGATGACAGAAACGGGAAACTTGGTGACACGGTTGCTCTTCACTCCTTCGTTCGCGGTATCGTTTTGCTTCTGCCATCATGACAAACACTCTGGACACTCTCAGATATAGAAAGAAAACATTTCTCAGATGCCATGATGCCTGAAATCACTGAGAGAACATATTACAAAGGTGTTCTGGGTGTTATATTTTGATTGTAAAACATTTAAAGTGTCTCTTGTGCTTTCTGTCATTCTGCTGCTTTCGCCATACACCCTGCTGAGTCTTAATGCTTGTAGATTTGTGCACACTTATTCATGTTCTTGACAGATCTGTTATCAAAACCGGGGGACATTTTGACACCTATTGACTGGGGAATGTTCCTGAGTCTTTGTCAGGTGAAAGTCGAACTGCATTTTGACTGCAGAATAGCACCACGGCAGTATCAGCGTTTCTCGGTACTGTAATGTAAAAGCTCATTACTGCAGGCCAATCTGCAGCACATGACAGATTACAGTCCAGACAAGTGTATGCACTTTCTACCTTGACCCGCTCAGCTACAGTTTTCATTTATGATGTACTGCCACGAGTCTGTCTATATCAGCAGTTTGTTTTTAATGTGATTGATTCTGTTGCCTTAAACTCGGAATTGAAAGCAGTGTCACCCATAATATGTGGGACAGGTTTGACAACGACATGACTTCGCTGCTGTAGCACTGCACTAAAATGCACTGAGAATTGTGTACCTACCCAAGGGAAATGTTGATGTGTCAACAGCCTATTGAAAAAAATCCGCGAGAGCTTATTCTTTTTTCTTGTGTAACAAAAGACTAGAGTCTTGACTGTCTGATGTTTCCTCTCGTTTATATTTGTCTATTTTTATCTTTAATCTATAAATAAACAGCCTGTTTCTTATACTGGATGCAGGAGAGGACACTGTCTCCACTTTAAGAACTGTTCTTATATCATTTGTCTCTTGCAAAATTCTGGAAACACCTGAAAACCATCTGTCAGCCAAGTCGCTATTATCAGAAAAACCTTACGGGCATGTAAGACATTTTCATTCTGATGAATGGAGGCAGGAAAAGAGATGAAATGCCCTAAAGAGGGAATTCAGGATGGGGAGAATTTCTAGTTTTCCTTCATTAAAATTCAAAGCAGGAATCCATCCAGATAGGACTGGGAATTGGAGGTTTGGGAACAAGGGGGTGATGGAGCAGAAGAACTCTGTAGGGTCCCCGCTTCTCTACAGATGCATTTAAATGCAGACTGGTTTCATGCCTGCAGCCCCAGACGAGCCAGAATCCACTTTGATCAACTCATAACCTCAATCTGAAAGCCTTTGTCTCTCCGCCGCTCCTTTTCCCTTTTCGCATTACTTCTCTCGCCTTCTCAGAAACACACCATGCAGCACTCATTCGCTTCACACCTGCTTTCTACCTGAGCTGCTTCATCAAGCCAAGAATGCCTTCTCAGCACTTAATTGAGATATTGACTCACAGAACCACTGAGATATTGACTCAGATAAACTCATTTAGCTGCTGGCTGTTGCTATCCTGATGGCAACATCTAGTTTTCTATTCTCTAGTGAGTTTAACTTTTGATCCTCCACCATTGTCTACTGACCAAGCCACAGAGCACTTGAACTCCTTTAAAGATTTTCTTCCCCTGTGTGTGTTTTAGTGTGTCTAAGGCTAAATTGATTTAGGCTTGCTAGGCATTTGCCAGACACAGGCTCCTGAGCTTTCAAAGGGCGGCTGGTTTCAGTGAATAATCATATCCCCTCATGTGCGTTGCTTATGTCACAGAGCAAGAATAACAAACCGGAAGGGGGACAATGTGCCTGTTGTCAGGGGAGGAAATGGAGAGGAGAAGATTGTCTGATCTCATTTAGCCAGCGAGACCACGAGGTTCCCTTTTTTCCACACCCAATTACACCTGCTCCTCCAGGTTCACTTCACTGAGCATGTTCACAGAGAGGCACAGAGATGCACAAACAAACACAAGCACAGCCGTAAGACCTCCGCTTTCCTGATGGAGCAAAAAAAAAAGGACTATTTGTGTATTTGTATTGACATGAATTAATTGCTTCATGGGTTGTGAGATTGAATTAGCTACGTGACATGCTTGCAAGTGGTGATGCAGCTTTGATTGCCGCCTTTAATAGAGCCTGTTTCTCTGCCATCATTTTAAAAGACAGTTGGAGTCTGTAGTTTCGCAGTAATGGAGCAGCTCCACCACCCACCAACCCACTATGACATGCCTTAATGATT
This sequence comes from Amphiprion ocellaris, assembly GCF_022539595.1. NCBI lineage: Eukaryota > Metazoa > Chordata > Actinopteri > Pomacentridae > Amphiprion > Amphiprion ocellaris. The sequence goes on from NC_072768.1 coordinate 6,104,686, forward strand.
CTGTTTATTACCATGCAAGAGCTGGGAGAGAAGTAGGAAATTTCCTCTAATAACGGAGCACGAAATGCTCTGAGACGTGTGTGTGTGTGTGTGTGTGTGTGTGTGTGTGTGTGTGTGTGTGTGTGTGCACTGCATGTGCTACTCCATATGTGTGTGCTTCTAAGTATTTGTGAAGGTGTGCATTAGCCTGTGAAAAATGACAGTTTATTTGCAGACCCACACTCCCACCCGTGCTCAAATTGCATGTTCTTGTACCATTCAAGAGAATGTATTGCTTGTCTCACAGTAAATGCACTTTCTTATTCATCTTTCCCCTTGTCCTCTTCACACACAAACCTAAAAACAAGGAAAGAGGCATCAGTCTGGAGATGCTGGGCCAGATTTTTACATTTTCCACTGTTTGTTTTTGGGTTCAGCCACTCACTATAACCAGAGATGACTGTTGCAATGCCTGACATCATTCACAGTGAAGATTTAATACTAGAGTCACCTTCAGAATTAACATTTTTAGCCTCTACAGTGACATTCGAGGGTTTCCAGTCTGTGCCATTCATTTTAGATACAGGAGGTGTTTTGCAGTGAAGAATAAAAATAAGCATATTGCCCATGGTGACGAGCTATTAAAGGGATGTATGAATGAAGCCTAGAAATTTTTATTTTTTTTAAAGGAGGGGGGTGGTATATAACAACAACAAGGATTTCTGTTTTTCCCGTGTCTTGAAGGAAGTGTTCTCTGCGTTTGTCGTTAGTGTTTTTTCGTCCCGGCTTGGACCTGAACACCTGCAGCTTGTTTCCATTTCATTTAATATGTTCAACAAAAGGCTGAAGGACCTCTGAGGAACGGCAACAGGGAATGAATCAATCTTTCACTAGTCGTCCATTTTTTGGCTCATATAAGATCCAGCCAGCAAGGAGGCGATGCAGATTATGGACCATCCCAGACTGACTGACAGGAGGCATCTGTCAGAGGTGGCAGGTACAGACAGCTGTCTGGCAGCTCCAGCTCATGAACAATGACTGGGTGGAAACGAGACAGGCCAGAGAATCCATCTCTCCTCTCGACAGCCTCCATCACTCTCACATCCCCGATTCAGCAAAGACACCTCGAGACCTTCCTCTCTAACCTCCATGCAATCTTTTCCTATCTAAGCATCCCACTTGGGCAAGTAAAGGAATTATAGCGAAGGAAGGGAAAGAGAGAGACAAAGGGGATGTTGTGAACAAAAGACCTGCAGATGAGAAGGTTCATGCCAGAGTTTAGTATAAGGCTGAAAGTTTAAAGTTAAGCACACAACGGGGAGACATAAAACGTGTTCCTTGGAAGGTAATAGAGATGGCGGTGATCCTGAAGGCATGGCTGCAGTGGAGAGCAGCCGGGATGCTTGGCTTCCTCCAGCTGATAATGGAACGTGCCTCTGAATAAAATGAACATCCCACCTAGATAACACCTACTGCCTTTCCTTCTGGGAGCTGTAACACATTATACTCTCTGTCACAGCTGTGATGAATCACCCTCACAACAAGGGTGAATGCAGAATTTAGAGAAGTGGGAGGCAAAATATAACATTTGCAGGCTCACTCTCCAAAATCTCTGCCCAAAGGAACATAAAAGTAAAGACAATATACTCTGTGTAGATATCGGTGGGACTTCTTGCATCATAGTTGACATTTTTGCTGTTTTCAGGCCTAAAATCAACATGGCCGCCTTTAACCAAACACCACATGGCATTTAAGAGAAAGATTCTTCTAAATATATATACAATTGAGTAAAATTGAAATTGAAAGTTACTTACAAAGATATTTTAGTAGAAAGCCTTGGAGTCTTTTCTTCAGGAGGAAATGACATCATGTGGAGCAGGTCATGTGATCTGGAATTAACACACTTCCTTAAGAGGTGTTTTTGTAATGGGGAACTTAGTTGAAAGTGATTTCTCAGACACAGATACAATTTGTTATTTTCCATATAAATTTGATATATTGCCAAAAAAGAAATATCTGTCATGATTATCTCAACTTAATTAAAAGAACACAGTCAAATACATTTTTGAATGAGCTCATTTTATCATTGTTTAGCTAATTAGAAGGTGATTGTTATTAAATTTGGACGGTTATGTAGTTGATATTTTAATGATATCCAGTCATTTTTTATTAAGTGATTGTCTCCATAATAAATAATTATGGAATTTGTAAAGACGTGATCATAATGAACAGAATTTTTTTTTTTTTTTAACTTTTAATAAAAATGTATGTAAGACATATCCCATGGACTTCAAAAGTCCTTCAATTATATATTGACCCATATTCTAACATATAAACAGAATTTTAAAATAAATAAATAAATATACCTACATGTGCAGGACACCCTTAAATTATATGTTGCATAAAAATCTTTAAGATGTGAATTCTCAAAAAGATTTGTTGTTTGACATCACCCTCCACAGCTGTTCACTAAAGCCTGGCAACCCGTCTTGTACCACTGATGTTTTCCCCTCAGTCTCCTCCTCGTTCCCTGTCCTCCCTCCATTCCTCTCATCATTCATGCTGTGTACACAGTCTGTCCCTTTCTGGTTGCCCAGCTCCTCCGGAGCTTGTTAATTGCGTTGGTGACACAGGTCTACGTGTGAAGCAGCGGTAGTAATTGCTCTAGCCTGGCCTTACGGGAGAAAGGGTGCGGCCATCTGGCCTCCAGGTCTGCCCCAAGGCTATGAGATTAGACCCACGCTTCCATGTTTGATGAGATGGACAGCATTAGCAGTTTTATCAGGGACAAAGTCGCCCATCAAACTTGTACCGCTGTCCTCATTGGGGTTGTTACACTGTGCTGCATGAAATATACTGGAGCAACCTCGGTTAAATGATGGTCCGACTCTCAGGCTGATAGCTCACAAACACTGTGATGAGCAAATACGCTGCACTGTAGCTTGATAAAGAGCCATATAAAAACCCTTTTACATCCTGACAATAGAGCAATATAGCCTCATAATAACAATAATAACAGCCTCAAAATAAAACAATAGGACACAAATATTGTATTATTGGAAGTGTATTTATATTCCAATCATGATTTGTGACTTTTGACCCATTTTGACTTTATTTAATGACATTCTCTGATAGACTGCCATATCTAAGCAGACTGAATCTAAAATTAAACAGTTTTTCCAGGTGCACTTTAACAGAGAAAAGTAGTCATCAGAACGTAATCCAGCTTAAGCTGCTTAATTCAAGCATGCTTCTTCCTTCATACTGCTCATACCACAAACCTCTAATAACTTAGATAACCCTGCATTTCCTAATTACATCATTTAGCCAAGGATTGTTATCAGGCTGAATCATACTGAGCTAATATAACAATTTTGCACTCATTGTAGAGGTCTGCTACAGTGAAAAACTTTTTTTGTGTGCTTTGTGTTTTGCTATAAACTTGCAGGTGTAAAGTAAAAGCTGTTAAGAAATGAAAATGTTTACTTCTCCCATGTCTCAAGTCACCTGACAACTAGATAGCCTCAGAGCTTCACACGCCAGTAAGAATTTTAATAAGCTGCTGTGTTGCAACTAGGAACCAATAGTTCAAACTTTGTAATAATCTTCACTCTTCATGGCCTCTAGGTGAGCCATTCTGAACAAGCCGCTGTCTCACAGTCCGCCAGTTTGTTTATCTTCTAGATCTGCCTCTGCTGACTCTGAACTGCCCCAGCCACAAGTAAAGTGCACCGAATGTTCTGTTATTGGCTGCAAGAGTGAACACAAGAGTCTTCATGCACCCCCAGCATCTGAGGAAGTAAAGAACTAGCAGATTGCTTTTAATATTGGTGGCAATGTCACCACAAAAGGAAAAAAAGTCCTTAGAGTTGGCATGTTTTGCAACTACTATGACAAACGTTACCATTGATCATACACCCACAGGTCAGAGATCTATGGAAACTGTAATACTGAGAGACATACGGAGATTAAGACTGATCCGAAACCTATAAACAAGGCCTGGCTCGTTGTGTTTTCATGTCGCCTGTTGTGCTTCAGTCTACCTTAAGTTCAACCACTGTTTACATCTCTATGATACAAGCGAATTACCAATAAAGCTGTTCTCATTTGTATATTTTGTAGTTTCTGTTGTCAGACAGAAGCTACAAAGAGTATGAAATAGTGAGTGAAACACAGTCAGTTAGAAGGGCATGTTAACCTGGAGTCATTCAGAGCCATTTCCAACAGCTGTTCAGCACAGCTAAAGTACTGATTTTGCAACTGCAGCATTATGTGACAACTAAAAAATATAGCTTTTATCTTTGCTGTGTATTTGGCAATATGTGAAATGATTGCTCAGAGAGAAAGTTAAAAGCGATACAAAGTTTTGATCTCCCGTTCATTTAGGCCTTTGTCGGACGCTGTTCAGCCAGCTTTTCAGTCTTAGACAAAGAGAGTTTCTACTTCCTGAAGATGGACAGGAGCAGCTCAGGTTTATTTAAAGCCACAGACGCTGAAAAAGACCATTTAGGTTATACAGTTATGGTAACATGAACCGTCTTTACAGTATTTTGAGCTGAAAAATTGAAAGACACACTCTGGGGCATGTGAGACTTTGATTAATTTCCTGAAATTTAGCACAATATGGGACCTTTAAAACTCTGAAAAAAAACTATGAAATGAAAAATACTGTCACTCAATACTACACAGAATATAAAACAAAATACTGATGAAATGGACATTAAAGTTCTCTTTTATTTCTCTTTCATCACTCTGCCTTTTTATACTTTTAAAATTTTCATTCCTTTAGTCCCTCTTTCTAACCTCCTGATCTTGATCTATTTCTATCTTTTATTTTCTCTTCAGTTTCTCTCTTAACCCCATTGTGCATTGCCATATTTTTAACCAGCTTTTAATTAGCTATCCATTCTGTACATTTTGGTCATTTTTTATGTCCTACCTATCAAAGCACTTTGTTAATGTTCTTCTTAAAGGTGTTATACAGATACAGTTATTATTATTGTTATTATTATATTATCAGTGAGGTGCTAGACAAACAAAAACTACATCATCTTTATCTGTGTGGGGCACAGATTTACACTGCACTTGTTTATAAAACCAGTGGGACAAATAATGCAACTGAAAGAAAATACTTAAAATGCTAGAAACTTTTTTTTATGTATGCAGGACCATTGAAAAGGTAATTTGTATAAATATTGTAGCTGAAAACTTACAGTATGGTGTTGACCTTTGCATTAGTACAGGAGCACTGTGTTATCCATTCGATTTATTTGTCTTTCTTCCCTCTATTACATTGAGATCAAATGCCACCACTTTGCATAATTTGTAGACCCACATGCATAAGAATGGCAGACTTAAATGCCTGCTGTTGCACTAATAGCTTCCTCGCAGTTAGTAGCTTGGTGTCAGTGGCTCCCATTCATCAAGCGATCCGAGAGAAGACGGGAGATTCAGCTGTGGAAAAGACCCTAAATAAATCAAAGGCAGCATTTGGAGGGAAATTAGTGAACCCCATTGATCGCTTATGGAGCATCAAAAATAATGCAGTCTGATTGATAAAAAAGGAAGCCTTGGCACTGTAAGATACACATGCTGAAATTTACTGATGCAGGAGCTTGTTTTAAGGGTTAGGACTCTTGCAATGTAGAAGGAAAATAAGGTCTTAACATCTTAAATCAAGTGATCTTTAGTATCGAACCGGTGAAGGCCCAGGGATTTCATCTGATTAAGGGAAAAATGCCACAACGTAGGGAATATGGCTCAGCAGTTACAACAGTCACCTTATAGCAAATACATTTGAACTGGACCTGGGAGCCTTTCCATCTGTCTGAACTAACATTACCCTTGACTATGCACTGGCTTGGTGCCTTGGGGCTGCAGCACAACTGCCCACTGTTACTAAGAGAGTGACTAGGTCAGTAAATAAGGTGAAATACTGAGGACAAATTTCGTAACAGTGCTTAATGAAGTGTAACATAACAGGTGCTACCTGCTTTGGGGTGAAGGTTGCAGGAGTTGCAGCCAAGAGTAGTAATTTTTTATTTATTTATTTATTTTTAGCCGTTTTAAGGGTGATCTTTAACAATGTCATAGAAATCCATATTTAGAAAGTAGCATAGGAAGCTCTTGTGTTTTCAAGCAGTTCCTTAAAGGCAACTGCAGCATATGCGTATAAAACTGCAGTGTAACATTCCCTATACTAACCATTTTCAGGTCAGAAAGAGGCAATCTGTTCAATTTCACAGTCTTCTGTTCAGTTTTAGCCACCCTCTGGTGTGGAATAGTGCGCTGAAATTTACATGCACTTGTTCGCCATCCACCAAACTCCCACCTAGAATGCAATATGGGAAGCTCTTTCATTTGATGAGTGAGGTCTGCTTGCAGTCAGACGCTGCATGTAGAGCTGTTCTGTTGCTGCTTTTGGTTCTCTGTGAGATCTCTTAGTCTGAAATCTGGTATATAATTCAAGGTCTTGTATCACGGTGGCAGTTGTTAGATCCATCCATTATCTGTACACCGTTTTATCCTCATTAGGGTCGTGGGGGGGCAGGACTCTATCCCAGCTGACCCGGGGCAAAGGCAGGGGACACCCTGGACAGGGCGCCTGTCTATCACAGGGCTACATACACAGACAAACAATCACATCTACAGGCAATTTAGAATCACCAATTAACCTCAGCATATTTTTGGACTGTGGGAGGAAGCCGGAGAACCCGGAGAGAACCCACACATGTGCAGGGAGAACATGCAAACTCCATGCAGAAAGATCCCGGGAAAGCCGGGACGCGAAAGCACTAACCACCAAGCCACTGTGCAGCTCCGAATGATTCTAAGGGAAAATTTGAATCATACAGAATAGATTCATAGTTGGATTAAAGAATCAATTCTGCACTCTAATAGATCTCTAATATATATCGATTATAATTCTGGATAGGTACAGTACATTTATTTTTGTTAGAACATGCATTCTGTCCTTGCAAACTCATAAAAAAACATATTTTAGTGCACCACGTCTACTACTATTTTCTCTCCAGCTTAAAGATTTTCAGTGAGGAGCTATGACTGAAATGAATTCACAGTTCACATAGCAATAGAAAGCAGAGGAATGTCAATATCAGTAAGAAGTTGTACAGTCAACAGGATTTCTTCCATTTAGTTTTGACACGTCGTATTAATGCCTGTCCTTGTACTTCCCGCCCACACAAAATGTTTCAGATCAGACTCCCTGTGGTGACTGCTTAATCAAGATGACGAGAAGCTTAAAAAACAGATCCTAATTGGATGCAGCGATGATACGACATTAACTAAACATGCGCTCATTTATGTATTCTCAAAAAATCCCCTTCCCCTGCAAGAATTTTTTTTTCCTGACCTGAAATCTCAATCAAAATGTGTCTAGAAATGAAAATATATAAAGAATTACAAGGTGAATTTACACATACTCTAACTCCTCTGTTCTCTGGTGATGGAGCTGTCACTTCCTAGGCAGCTACACGTATAGGAAAGAAAAAAAAACACTTGCAGGTATACAACAGATGTGCTAATGACCTCTATGCAGCAAGGAGACAGACTGTACTTACATTTGCTGCAGCAGCGTGAACATTTCAACGCTTTCCCCTACATAGCAAACCAGTCATTGCTCATGATGCTGCTGCTGAGAGACTACAATCAATACACTACAAGGGCATATAGTGTTTTCTGGATGGCTAGCACAAACTCCCTGCAGATAGCTGTTCTCTAAATTTTCAAAAATAAAAGCGCTAAGAGGAAAAATCAAAAGAAAATAAAAGAGAAACAGTGATTTTTTTTTCAACCTAGAGAGTCTTAGAATCTTTAATGGATTTTTAACTGGAGCAGCAAATCGGGAGAGTAGATATTTCAGTCGTTTGTGATTTTTGCTGCTTCTTTTTAAGGGATAGACTATATGGTCTCAAGGGGTGATATGTTTTCTGCAGGAAAAGACAGAACCACATTACAGGCAGAGAGAAACATAACAAATAATGTGTGAACTGAGGTGCATTTTTGAAAGGCATGGAAAGTAGAGGAGCACAAGCAGTAAACAAGGCATGTGGCAGATTCTGCACCTGTTTCTGAATCCTACTGCAGATGGAAAATATTTTATGAAGCGTAGATAGAGTTTCAAGAACATATATTGATATTACTGCACAGCTTTACCTTTCCACCACTGCAGTGAATCTGTATCCAATTATCCTTTAGCTTTACTGATGCATGTTTTATCTTTATTTTAACAAAATGTGTATTTGGAACAGAATAAAAATGAATGCTACTCTCTAAACTGATTGCAGTAAACTGGCACATCAGGGTGACTGAAACGATGAGGAAAAAAAGGGAGAAAAAAGAGATTTGCTTTCAAGGCTGAGAAGATGCAGTTCTTGAATTCAAATCATGTATAATACACACGGCAGCACAAAGGGATTAAATGTGTTTGTGTTTTTCACTCATGTCCACGGGAGCCTGAAATCCTGTCTTTCTTCGATCTCATTGTCTCTCCAAAACAGGCTAACATCCATTAGTGCTGGCAGGTGGGGGATTGAGATGAATGTGTTCCAATTTTAACCACCCCTCCGAGTGCCCTGCGGGGTCTCGCACTATACAGGAGGACTGCGAAGTGAGAGCTGGAAGCTGTCCCAAGGAAGCTTCAGAGTGGTCCAGTCATCTCTACCGGTGAGTAGAGGACCTAACACAACTATAAATATGCTTTTACTGAGTGTCACATAAATAGCAGACAGCCCCACTCCTTTTTTCTATGTTTTGTGCATGTGCACAGATATTACCCACTGAGGAGGCTCCACTTGCAAAGATCCATCTCTAACACTGTATGTAATTACATCAAATGTGTCCTCCATCTCCATTACAGTGGGCCTGCTTGGCACCTAATGGGCACAAAGATGGCAACAATGCAAATTTAGTCTCTAAGAGCCCTTTCTAGTAATTCAGTGGAAAATAAATAAGCAGCTTGTTTTTTTGAGAGCCAGTATCTGTTTATCCTCACTACACTTGAGTCATAATTCCTCTGTATACAGAATCCTTTCCTTATGAGAGCTTTGTGTATGTCTGAGTGGAAAAACTAGTGCATACAATGACACTTGTTCCCTCCCTCCTATTAAACTTTCTGTCTTCTGAGATTATATTTGAATCCTCTCTCTGTGCCGTAGCCAATCAGAGCGCTTGTTTAACCGGGCCCTCCAGTTGGTGAACATGCTCGGACTTTAACCGTGATATATGAGTCGCCATTAGGATAACGATAATAAAATGGCCGTCCAATTAAACGAGCATCCAGTCATGTTAATTGTTCTTATGATGAAAGGTCAGACTCGGCATGTGTGTGACCCCTCCCCACCGGCACCGCCAGCAGTGGTATTTAATGAGACTTTCCCAATTAATTTATCCACGGGGAAACAAAGTCAAAGGCTTCTTGCTCCCCAGCTGACATTTATAGAACCCACTGGGTCGAGCAGTAGAAAGCAGTTTGCTGGCCCGTCAAATGAGGATGGATCCCCTTTCTTCAAACAACCAGAAACACTTCAGGCGCACGAATAATGGGATAAAATGTGTGCACTTAAGCTATTGTTTCAACGGCAGACAACACACAAACACGCAGGAACACTCCCCCTTCTTCCTAAATGCTAGATTTGGCCGTCTCCTGCCGACATGCTGAGGTTGCCCCCCCCACCCTCCTTTGAGGATTAGAAACGATCAAAGCTATGCTCATTCCACACTCGCATTTCCTCGCTTCCTAACGGCAGATTGGAAACCCCCGTCAGCCCACACACACACACACACACACACACACACACACACACACACACACACACACACACACACACTCCCCTGTATCAGCCAGTGGGGTAAGCTTACAGCAAGAGGACGGGGAGCTATGCAACCAAATACTGGCTAAAAAAGCTTTCTATTACAGCTCAAGGATTGTCGTGTTGCAGTGTATTTTGCCGCCGTGTTCAAACCACAACATTTCCTCGCTGTTCCGAATGGGAGCGGCTCCTTCAGGTGATAGGCGTGTTGAGATGTCCAGTATGTTCCACTTCTGACCACCACTCTTTCTTCACCCTCAGTGTGTCGTTGCCGGCTGACACATATACCGTAGATGTGTGTGCGTCCCTGTGCCACATTGGGTTGCCGCCACGCAGCTCAACGCCAATGACTCTAATGAGACTTTGCCCAAGGCAAGTCAACAGAACAAAGTGATTTATTTATTTGCGTGTCTGCTAATGTGCGCGTGGTTCACTCTGTGTGCGTGCCAGCAAATGATACAGACATGTGTAGGGAGAAAGGAGTTGATATTTGAATGTGAACATTTCCCATAGTGCTTTGGGGCAGCAGCAGTGGGCACTGAGCTGGTAATTCTTCACCCTGTGATCAAAGGCCCGATTCTCAGCAAGCTCCCCTTACCACCCTCCCTCTCTCTCTCTCTCTCTCTGTGTTCCCCTCGTTTCCCCTTCCCTCCCCTCTCCATGCTGTTCCAATCATAGCCCTGAGCAGCCAGGCGTGAGTTTTAACCCTGTGGCAGTGTTGCTTATTATCCCTGAGTCTTGCATATCTTACTGGTTGCGCCTGGCTGGCAACCCTTAACTGTGCTGACTATTTCCCCTCCAAACCTAACTTCCTCCTCTCATGGTCAATCTGCAGGCTCCAACTGAACCCACACTTCAACTTTTGCTTTTGTCCCATCCTTTCTAAAAAAAAAAAAAGAGAACATTCTGGCAGCTACAGTGCGGCTACAATGCTTACAGTCTCCCCCCCGTGTTTAGTCTCTCCAACCCTTCACACAATCCACTCTGTCACGCTCTTCACAACACCTCTCTTAGCACCCATAATTTTCAGTTTAGTTAAGATATTTCATGCTTCCTTTCCTCACAAAAACCCATTTCAACACAGTCGTCTATATTTATACACTTTACCGCTGAATCTTAAACCTGTGAACCAACACCCAACCTGTTTTCTTCAACTTTATTTTGTTCTCAACTGCTGTCCACTGTTCCTTCTATTCAAATTCACATTTTGGCTCAGATGTGTCACTCGCTCTGCAGCGCTCTGCATATTCATCCCCTCCGACGCTGCGCAGACATGCAGTGCTACTTTAACATTCTCAAGGTTACTCTCAATGTCACTCTCTCTCTCGCAGATCTGGGTCTTTTTTGTCTAACATACATATAGCCTGGAGCATCGTGATGAAAAATGCAGAATAGTCCGAGACGTGGCAGGGAGTGCGTGGCACACTTTGGCCCATAAAAAAACACCTGTGACAGTTGGTGGTTCGCTAAATGAAGGCTGCCTGCGGGTGTGCGCACTGGGCCAAGCCAAAATGATTGCTATAAAACAGGCCAAGTCTGCTGGGAGCGCTGGTGCCTCTTTTCATCCTGGCCTAACTCCATGACCTTCTGGCCCTAATGCTCTCGTCTGTCCTTCTGTTTTCCTGTCCTGTCTCACTCACTGCCTGTGATTGTCCCGTTCTTTCTATTCTTCAATACTTTATCAGATTCCGTCTGAGCTGTTAGTCACGTGTGCAGTGGGAAGTGAACAGGCTCAGTTCTTTAATTCCAAAAATTGTGATAATTGCATAATCCAGTCCCACAGGGAACTATTTTACTGTGTAGTATTAATAAAAAAGCACACACTTGTTAGCATAATATACCAAAATTACAGTTATATTAATAGAAATATGTGCAACATTTCATACATTTCAGGAAAAGGTGCATTATCTACAAAGGAGAGTTTGCTTTGACAGCAGAGCAGGTACGTTGCCTCAGTCCAAAGCTGCCAGATTTGTGCCAGCATCATATCAACACTTTGCACATTTGTCACAACAAAGTCCATCTTAGTCAGTTACAACTGGGAAATTTCTCCAAATGTCTTGCCTTGCCTTGCTTTTGTATTGTAAAGCCCCCAATTACCTTTCTTCTTTTTAACTTCATTTTTTAATTCCATTCTTCATGGTTAGGGGTAAGTCCCAGGACCTGCAGTTTACGTTTTGACTGTTCTGACTGTCCATTCCTGCCCGCAGCAAAGTTCAAACTGTTTCTTCCCGTGAGATTTGCTCTAATCCAAAACCTATTTAAATGCTGTTTTGGATACCTAGAGTTATTGACGCAATTTGAACCACCTTTTTGCCAGTGAGTTGCTGAACATGAGGTGTTTTGACCAACAAAAACAACTGTAAAATATTCCGATTAAAAGGCATGTTTCTTTCTCTTGCGAGCAGGAGGTTTAGTGCCTTTCAAACAGGCAACCAGACCTAGTCTAATGTTCAAAGAAACCAACACTAACTGTTAGGCTTCTAATGCTTCTGATGCTAATGTCAGACTCTCTTTTTTTGCCTGATTAATCTCCTCTCACTGGTTATGCAGCTCTACAATGTCATGATACCTCCAGCTTATGAACACAACACAACCAGTCTTTGAAAAATACATTGACATGTTTTCTTGAACAAACCAGTGCTATTATTACCCATCTGCTGTTCCACCATTTTATTGCAGTTTGAAATATCTGGAAATATATTCAATGATTTGCCATGAATTTGGTACAGACATTCATAGTCCCAGTGGGATAAATCCTGAAGATTTTAGTGTCCCTGGGCTTTCCTCTAGCACCACCTTGACGCTAACATTTAGTGTGTGAAATGGCTTTGCAAGTGAATAGTTGTGCAGTAGATGTTGCTTTGCTCCATATATTTGTGTTCCCCAGAAGATGATCTTGGACATGACTTGGATGATCCCCCGACTTTTCATGCACCATCGGTTTGTATAAAATATTCATATGTACCAGATGGATTTACACATAAAGAATCTTTGGTAGCTCCCTAACTTCATCTAGCACCACCAAGCCAATTGACAGTTTCAGTTCAGAGTAAAATGTCTCAGTAACTGGGTTTTGGTGGCATTTGGTGCATACATTTATACTTCAATTTCCCCCTGATTTTTCATATAATGCCATCATCAGGTCAGAAATTCAGCATGTCCAACACTGGTTTATGAACAACCTCAGCTGTACTCTACTGCATTTAGCTCGGAGCACCACTGTGCTTAAATAGATGCTCACAGAGGACAGTCTCTTTCTGACAAGCTGCCCCTGGTGTATCTGTTCTCTCTAATCAACCATCGCTTGAACTCAATTGACAATAATTTCATCACTTAGAGTGACATATAAGGTTGCCCGAGCATCAATTTGGTTTAAATTTTTCTGAAACTGAAGGACAAAATCTTGGGAATGAATCCTTGATGACTGCTCCGAGTTAACTGTCTACTAATTATGTATAAGTGAGAGAAGATTGGCCATTGCTCAGCAGGACTTGACCTTGTTTAAGGCTGTTATTTAGAAATGCCTCTGCCTGTTGTTTGGAGACCAAATGTGATAATGGACTGCTGTGGCTTTGAGAGCTGCTTGAGCACAGAGGAAATCCAACCTCTTCCAGCTTCATCTCACAGCATAGTAAATATATGACTAAAATGTACTGCTCTTCTCTTTTGTATTCTTTACTATTGCAGAAGTGTCAATGGAAATCATTGCATTTAATTAGCGATTTTTATTGCTCTGATTGTGGTATAATTAACCTTTATACCGCGCATCCATTATTCTGCTATTTTACTGAGTTGGTTTTAATGAACATTTGCCATTAAGAGGCGCAGCAGTGGAAGGAACCAGCTATTTTCATTTGTTCCAACAGCCCAGGGACAGATCCTATTTTTTGATAGTTGCTTGTACTTTTTTTTGCATTACAATAATGTCATGCTGATACTATATTTGTCACATTGATTATAATCCATGTATTTTGCTATGCAGCCCATTTCAGCCTGTACAGCAATTTGTGTAGATTAATTAAGGAAGTAATTGTTGATGCTTCAGGCATTTCTTGCTCAAATTGTTATTGGCCTCTGCCTCTGAAATCCCAAATCAATATCTGTTCCTCATTTGATTCTCAGCCTGAGCCCTATAGATTGACAGTCGCACAAACGCACAGCCACACACACCCATGGTACCCAGCGCGTCTGCCTCTGATTCAATTGCTGATGCCTATCTGATGCCCCTGCAGCGCCACCAGGCAAGACGTCAGCTTGGCTAACTAATGTCCCTGGAATGAAGCATTGATCACATAATTGAATGATTGTTCAATTAATGCATTTTGAGGAGCATGAAGGAGACTGTTTGTGGGGGCAAACTTCTGCAAGCATCGCAGTGTATACCTATTCATGTGTTTCATATGATTAGGCATGCATATGTGTGTGTGTGTGTGTGTGTGTGTGTGTGTGTGTGTGTGTGTGTGTGCAGCATTATTTACAGGCAGGTGTGTGTTGTTCCGAAAATTCATTGCCAAAATCAACTTCTTAATGGGCCAGCAGAAACATTTGCTGTAATCATTAGTGCATTGTTCCTTGATGTGTCCTCTCTCCTGTTGTTTTGTTCTCCCTCTATTGCTTCCTGACTCATACACTTGCTCGCAAACAACAACGTCCTTCACATCGGTACGCTGGTTATTAAATACAAGATGAATTTCAAGAGACTCACACTAGAGAGTGAACCTGCTATTGCCAGTCCTTGAGGGGCCTTGGCATTTCACAGCCACCTTGATGGCAGTCTGACATGACAAGGACATGTCATCCTCAGGCTCCCAAGAGCTGTATAATTGCCCTCCTGTCCACATTTCACATTCTCGTTAGATGCACTGATATATTAGCAAAGTTCTCAGTGATTACTGACTCAGCTGCTCTTGTTGCTAAAGTTATAGGCCCATTTACTTACAGCGATACCCTACAGCTAGCACATAAATCTCGGTAATATGAGGTAACACATTAAGTATTGAGGATAATTTAGTTGAAATACGTTTCTCCTCTCATTCCCTAGCTCCTTCTATCACAATACCCCCCACTAATTTTCTCCCACTCTTCTTTATTGCCACACCTTCTTTTTCACCTTCTTCATCTCACTTTCTTCATCCCCCTTCTGATACTTTTCTTGCTGCCGGCTTCCTTACTCATTCTCCTTCCCAGTTGCTCTGTAAGTGTTGTTTTCCCTCTCTACACCCACACAGACAC
Organism: Amphiprion ocellaris; assembly: GCF_022539595.1. Lineage (NCBI taxonomy): Eukaryota > Metazoa > Chordata > Actinopteri > Pomacentridae > Amphiprion > Amphiprion ocellaris. The sequence continues at coordinate 6,119,730 of NC_072768.1, forward strand.
ACTCACACAGACTCTCTTTTGTGTTGTTCCCGTTATACATTCTCTCACCTCGCGCTACATCTCTTGCTGAATCTTCTCTCAGCGCCACCGCTCACCCACAGGCAAAGTCATCCCAGGTTGCTACGCTTCCCCCCTTTTTTTCTCCAATCAGATCGTCTCACTACCTCAGAGTCATTTTCCAAATTTGGCCACTAATTGGGTTTCTCCTGCGATTAAGTCAATAACAACCTTCATATTAGAGTTTAATGTCTCCTAATGAGTCCATTTGTTGGCCAGCGGCTAATTAGGCCTGAGCTGTTTATAGATAACCTAAACTAATTGATGGGCATTGCCAAACCACTGTGTGTCAATCAGTAATGTATTTGAGCACATTTCTGCTTTTAGCTCGCAGCCCTCTTGTGCAGAGCACCCCCAAACAGATTATAGCGTTCTGGTTCATGGATCAGGCTGTATAATTTGTGAGACAGCGCAGCATTAACATTAATGATAACTCCAGGGGAGCAGAATGAAATCCATTTAACATTGACTGACAAATCTCCTTCCTCCTCAACAAGCATTTAGTTTTATTACTGTTGATTATATTCTGCATTTGTGTTGAGGCGACTTGTGTCTGCCTTTGTTAACTGCAGTGATCATTAAAATATTCATGTCTGCCAACTGTGGACTTTTCAAGAGTGGTTAGTCAGCGCACATGTGCATCAGGACTCATCCTGGCAGAATAAAACACATGAAGCCCTACAGGCAACAATGGGGAGGGAAACGAGGACAACGGGCCTCTGCAGAAGCTATCTAGCTGGAATCTTTGACAAAGTTTCAACAGATCTGACTGACATGCCAAGACCCTCCCCTGGAGTTTGAGTCTGCACAAGGCTTTGGCTTGATAAGGCGGTGTGTGGATGAATATAAAGTGAGCTGGAGGAGTCTGATATTGGGACTCATCCCAATCATATGCCTCCAGGTTAGCATGCTATCAAAAGAAGGGGTTTGTTTGAAGCAAGGTTGTCTGACTGCACACAGCTGCAGCTCTATGATAAAGAGGAGGGAGGTTTGATAGGTGAAACCTCCTGTCCTTCCATCCATCTCTCTCTCTCTCTCTCTAATTGAATCCAACTTAAATTGGCATGCAAACACCAGCAGAAAGCATCAGGATACTTTCTTCTCCGCCTCCTCCGTATGTGTGTGTTGTGTATCAGTGCCTGCACAGTGCTCAGCATGGGTTCTTAAATATTAAAATTCCTCACTGTGTGGAAGTTACTGGAGCTGGAGTTTTTTTTATAGGAACACCAGAAGCACAATGAGAAAGAAGAAATCTCTTTCTCTGTGTGTTTTTCTCAGCCTCTGTGCCAACACCAAAAATCTTTCATGCTTTGATTTTTCTACAAGTATTTTCCTCTTTTAACTTTCATCAAGGCTAACCATCTGTTAAAAGATTGCTCCAAATAGTTTTCCCTCGTGCCATCTGTTGCCTTCATAACTAGTTCTTTACAGTTCTAAAACATTCCCATCCCTATGGAAAACATGTATAGGTTTGCATGACCTCCTAAGGCTTCTTTATTATATAGTAGACCTATTCATAGCAGGATTTAAGTAATGTTAATTATCTTCACAGCATCAGGGAATGTTCCCACAACACTGGCTAGCATTACCTACAAGTTTAAATAATGTTTTTCAGGAAATATTCTAATGTATGGACATATATGACATGAGCAACACAAATGTGTTATTTATGCATAAAATTAACTACATTATACTTTACATTACATTACACTTTATTATAACTGACATTCCTACAAAGAATCCAGGCTACTCTAAGCTGATAGCCGCCCATAGTTTGTTACTTTTTGCTCAAACTTATTGATAACCCTCAAACCATGGAGGCTTATTTTGAACATCTTCTCACCTCAAAAACCACGTCTTTTGATATTCTTAGACCTTTAAAATAATTTGAATACAATAAGACAAAACAAAACCAGACAAGACAAGATAAAGTAAAACTTTAATAAATCCAAAGTAAATTGTTTTGCCAGATATTGCTCGGAAAATAAAATTACACTAGGAAATGCAGTGCCTAGTATAAAGGCCCTTAGATTTAGAAATTACTAAAAATAAAATAAGTACACTAAGATAAGGCAATCGAATGGAAAAGTAACAAGTCATACTGGCAGTGAAACTGAAGTAGTAAAATATTACACATATAAATAAGATGTTGCACCTGAAATTGAAATATTACACATGCTGAAAATAAAAAGAATAATAGAAATGCACATTACATCGACATGTTGCATGAAATATTGCACATTACATCGACACATTGGGCTTATCAGAAAATATTGCACAAACTTTAAGATTAGTAAAGTCATTTTCTTCGTAAATAAATCAATAAAAGACCTTAAAGACAAATCTAATAGCAGGTGAAATATGATTGGGGGACGTCTTAGGCCAGTTTCACTTAGATATGTATAGATATAACATTATCATCAGGCTGGATCACATTTTGGAGATAATCCTCCAAGCAAACTTTCCCCTAACTTCATTTTGCTGCGCCACAGTTCAGATGTCAGCTGTAACTCTCCTGTTTCTGTCTCTAGCGGACCGTTTTGTGGTCCTTGGTCCGCAGTTTGGGCACCAGTGTCCCGGACTTGCCGACCTCTGCTCTCCGGCTCTCTGCCTCCGACTCCGCCTCCCTCCGAGCACCAACCGAGCGACCGACTCCTCAGCCCGCCCGCCGCCACCCCGAAGCCCCTCACGGCTCCGGCTCGTTCCGCCTTCCCCCTCCCCAAAAAACACAACTCCATACCGCTGAACCCACCTCAGATGTGCTGCTAGTTTGACCGAAAGCGATGTGTTTTTTCCCCTCCCAAAAAAAACAAAAACAAAACAGAGGCGTCAAACTTTAAAAAGCTAGCCGGGCAGGAGTTGCTGCTGCACCGGAGAAGTTTTTCCTTTTTGCCCCCCAGTTTTCTGGCCCCGTGGCGGGGCAGGACAGCCAGAGTAGGCCGGGGGAGGGAAACAAGGCGACCATATGATGTGGATCTGGTACCTCCTGCTTGGTTCGGGATCCGGCTCAAGAACTGTTGGTAAGTTTTGTTTTCTTTTTCTTCGAAAAAAGCGCACGGAAACTGTTGTTGTTGTCGCGACGCCGTCGCGCTTCGTGGGTTTGAGGAAAAGACGAAGCGAGGAGGGAGGAGGGGGCTTTAAATCTTCTGCTGGGTGGTTTTCGCTTCTCGTGTATTTTTGCTCCAGACTTATCTTTGAAAAGAACTTATCAAACTTCCATCGACTTGATTAGGCTGAGTTTTTTTTTTTTTAAATTTCGAGCGTTAGGAGAGTTTTTCTGAGTTGTTTTTTCGTGCATTGCACTGGATGCGTGTCCCCTTCACCTCTGCGTGGGAATATTTTTGCAGGCGACACCCTCCACTCACCGTGGGTCTCCTTCTGCTCCGTTATGACCGAGGGGTTGTTGACAGGACAGCCAGTGTTGACAAGTCAATCCGTCCTGCAGCCCTGGACTGGCAGCTGGGGCCCCGTGAAGGGCGCCGCTGCAGGAGTTTATACTTAGGACAGCCAGTTGGCACTTTGAAGCATGCAGATGCAGATTTGAGCTGGTTTTCCAATCAGTGACACACATTTCCACTGGGTTAGTGTGCTGCAGAAGTGTCCATCTCAGTGATGCCCTGGAGCCACTGCACCGAAATGTGATGATCAGCGAACAGTCTCCGAGTAATATCAATATTAATAGTCTGTCATAGTGCTTTATTTCTAAAGCACTTGTAAAAAATGAGCTTCACAGGCATAAAAACCAAAAAATACACATTGAAGGCAATAACAAATAGGGGTCATTCCATCTCAGTTCATCACATTTTTGCAGCAGTTTCTGCTCGACCATCTTTGATTTGTCATAAATTTAAATAACATAAAATGCGGGTATTTATGAAGACATTTGTGGAATTTTAACCTGATATATATTGTTTTTCACACATTGAAATTTGATGTTTGTGTTACAATATATCAGGAACTAAACTGTAAAGCCTGGAATGTATTATTGTGGCATGCAGTTATGTATGTTTCAGAAAATATCACTAGTTGACTTGTGCACTTATTAATTTTTGCAAAGATGCCACTTTTCATGGCAGCTTCATTTCTTTTCATATTTCAAGCCACTTATAGTCAAAGTCTGATTATTTTTACTATTACTTGTCAAATATTGCAGATTCTGAATCAGTGGCATGATGAGAAATAACAATGAACATCACATACTTTTATTTTTAATAGTTCCTGACATGTCGTTCAAACACACAACAGAAACAAAAGAAAAACTTGCAGAAAGTGGGTTGACGTGCAATTTTAAATGCTGCTTATATGGATCCAGAATTTCTCAGATATCATTCTAAATATCCATAGTTTATAAAGAAAAAGTTTCAAGCAAATCAGAAATGGTTGAGCAGAAGACCGCTGATGATTTGAGATGGAATAACCCCATTAATGACTAACCATGATTTGGTAAAAAGAAGCCCTTTAAGTAGTTGCGTTAACTCATGCTTGCTTTTCTTTTTAAATTACATATTTGGCTGTACAGGATTGTGCCAGCTCTCTTCTGCAAACTAGGTTTAGGTATCAGGTGGAGTTTCTCCTGGTGATATCGGTTTAACATCGTACACATGCATGCACAGGAAATCTTGCTATCAGTTATGCAATCCAGCCACATGTAAAAAGCTCAATTATCAGCGATACGATATCAGAGATTTTGGACGTACTGTAATCAAATCAAAGCATTGTTGATATTTCTGTCACTGTGATTTGAGGCAAACTTTAGTCATATCAAGCGTACGTTACATCCTGATGTGCTAAACAGGTTTTGCAAGTGCTGTAAATGCACTTAGTTGAAGCAGTAACCTCCAGGGCTGAAAAATGCTAATGCTGAAGTGCCAAAAAGTGCAGTTTCTCAAATGCCTTCTGGCTCTTTCTCATTTACTGGCTCCAAAAGCGAGTCAATCTCCAAAGACTTCCCTGTGAAAATGCCCAACTTTACAGCAGAAACAAACATGTTTGCAGCCCAGTAATCCAACGGTTTTGGTCTCTAGAGCTAATTTGCTCATTCATCACAAATGAGTGAATTTTTACATAACTCACCCATTTAAATTGTATTACGGCTCAATTGTTATGCATCATTAAGGGCATAGTTGCTTTGAGTTGCAGGTGGGTACAGTTTGAGGCTCAGAGATATTTGCATGGTTAGCTTCACTCCTGCTTCATTTTTGGATTGAAGGGGAGTTAGCTGGAGTGAACGGAGCCGCCACACTGAGTCTGTATTCCTATATCCATACTTCCATACTATATAGTATGTTTAACAAAAGATTTACCACGTCTGAATACATAGTATGCCAAATGTAGTATGCCGAAAGTGCCTGGATGTCCTTCTACATCCAGTTCTGACCTCCAGTCCTCTGTGCAGTTCCATCATACATGATGCACTGTTGCACACATGTACAAACTGGAGGTGCACAAACAGATGGCAACTTTTTCCACTCTGCAGACTGCAACGGTCAAAGTGTAAGGTGCATTATTATGACAAAGTATAACGTCTCTGTTGAATGCACGTTGCAGGAAACAGTGTGTACCTTATAAAGGGATAGTGTGTAATGTGGTTTCAGGAAACCTGTGGGTGATGCCACTGAGGGATTGTCAATGTTTATATACAGTCATGGAAAACGTTATTAGACCTTCCTTGTTTTCTTTAATTTCTTGTTCATTTTATTGCCTGGTACAACTATAGTGATAACAAATACACATAATTCTTTAGTTTTCGGCATTATGTGAGAGCTGATTGTTTCTGAGTTGTGCTACAGCTTGAATGTATTCAGGAAACCACTCTAGGACTTTGCATGTGCAGAGCTGCTTATGACATGAAATGTCCTCTTATATACCCTGGGAATACAATAAAGCTTAAGCATATCAACTAGGACATAAAGTATTATGGAATCAGCTGCATTTTTTTTTACTGTGTTCATTGTATTCTTCAGGTATCATAATGAACAAGGAATTGAAGAAAACAAGGCTGGTCTAATAATTTTTTCCATGACTGTATATGGTGTTGGTGAAAAAGCTCAAAGCTGCTGCAGATATTTTTGACAAGTCACGGCAGTAAATAATAGAATTAATAGTGCCCGGTAGGCTGGGAGGGAATTTCACATTTCAATTCCCATTCTTGGTGTCATGATTTAATTCAGAATCGATATTTGATTCAATAAAAAGAAATGAGGTTGCTACATTGTGGCTCGTACTCCAGTTCAGTGTGACTGGCCTGTAAATTTAACAGAACTAACAGCTATTGATGGAGGTCATTTTCCAGTTGTTTCTCTGTGACCTTAATGTTGAGTTCCTCCCACATAATGTTATTAAAAGCATTACTTAAAAACTGAATTTTGGCATTTGTGAATCGATTCAAAGTCACGGAGGATAAGATTTGTCATTCTTGCATGAGTCCATTTTTTCCCCTCCTCTAGTGGCTCAGTTCCTGGTATTGTGGATTGTCTCCCTGTCACTGGGACACTTGAAAACAATGGAGCCATTATTAATGTATTTAGCAACACCTGAGATTTCCTACTATAATAAGTCAAAATGTCTGCTGTGCTAAAAAACAACAACAAATATATAGTTTCTGTAAATGTCGGTGAGAGTGAGGTGCAAATATGATTATATTAGGTGTGGAACAGAGATTTAGTGTGAGCTGCCAAAGCCCACTCTATTTTTCCATGCAGGAGCAAAGGAGCATGTACCTATGATTAATGTCAGAAATTTCCTCCTAGATTATTACTGTAGTTTGTTTTCTTCTGTATTGCTTATGTGTTGTCAGCTTTGAATAAACAAATTGTGCTTCTGGGTTTTATTAGCTCATGACCTGACCAGTGTAATAATGCCATCCAGATATAAGATATCTGCCAGAGTGTGTTTGTGTGTGTGTTTTGTATTGCTTTATTTTCAACTAGACCATGGCTGTAACCCAGCCAGTACTGTCATCATTCAGGACAATGGTATTGACTAATTTCCCAGCCTACCAATAATATTAGGTCTAAATTGTGTGCCGCCATATTTTGCATTTAATTTGACATTTAGCCCTGAAATTATAAAGGTCTGCTGCAAATTCCAAATCAATTTGCTTTTTGGATCTGGGCAGTACCTATTAAAATGTTAATCACAATATTGACATTTGAAGACATGGCAACAGAAAATCATGTTGGCAGGATTTCCCACCTCGCATAAAGCCAGTGCTCAATATAATAAGGCTAGTAAAATATGTATGAGCGGTGTGGGTGTGCTTTGTTCACAAGTTGTGGTGTTTTCTTTCCAAATTTGCACCATAGACTCAGAATATTTTCCTACCTACACATAAATACAGCTTTGGATGTTGCAGATTTGCAAATACTCTTAATACTATATTTCTTTAACACACTGGACCACTCAAGAATATGTCACTGAATGTCCAAAAACTACAACCAGGACGTAATACACAATTACATCACAATAAATACTGTTTTCCATGCTGTAAATAATGGACACTTTACAATATGGTTATGAAAAATGTCATTAAGGACTAGTTCCTGAATATCTCTATTTAAAGGACTGCATAGTAAATATTGACTAGATAACAAATAGTAGTCACTGTTTAATGATGCAATGCTATTAATCTTGTTTGTTATTAAGGAAGTAATTGACATACAACTCTTCAGTTAAACCTCACCATCTACTTGTTCGTTTTGCATAATGCTTATTTTCTTCAGGGGGCACAAAATGGGTAAGAAACTGTCAGATAATCATGAAGTGAAGAGGAATTAGTTAAGCCTCTTTCAGACATACACTGCTTCCTGTTAATCTGACAGAATCTGAACATGTCGGCTTTACATCTGAATAAACACTCTGGTCACTTTGCTTCAGAAGCTGTAAATGCAATCTTACACTATCAGACCAAGTAACATTTCTGCATCATTTTCATCACAGCAGAAGTCTGAACCGCATGCTGCTGTATTACCGGAAAAGCACACGCTGGCAGCTTTTTCCACATTTCAGCACCAGTATTGCTGTTTGTAGGAGTCTTTCCTCTGAGCATGTCAGATAACTGCAGCATCAACCAGCAGCAAGATGTACATAAGTATCTCCAAAGCAAGAAAGTTGTGCAAAGGGCAACATCATTCATTGGGTCAATATGTAATTGTGGGACTTTTTGTAACACAGCTGACAGGTATCATAGTTGACATTTTTGCTATTTTCAGGCCTAAAATCAGCATGGCCACCTTTAACCAAACACCACATGGCATTTTTACAGAAAGATTCTTCAAAATTTTATATATACAACTGAATAAAATTGATATTGACAGTTATTTATAAAGATATTGTAGTAAATCTGTTGACATGCCATAAATCCACACTTGACTCACACATTACTTTATATTAAATAACTCAGAAAGCCTTGGAGTCTTTTCTTCAGGAGGAAATGACATCATGTGGAGCAGGTCATGTGATCTGGAATTAACACACTTCCTTGAGAGGTAATTGAAAGTGATTTCTGGGACGCAGATACAATTTGTTATTTTCCATATAAAAATTGATATATTGTTAAAAAAAGAAATATCTGTCATGATTATCTTAACTTAATAAAAAGAACACAATCAAAACAATTTTTGAATGAGCTCATGTTATTATTGTTTAGCTAATTAAAGGTGATCGTTGAAAATTGGGATGGTTATTTAGTTGACATTTTAGTGATATCCACTCATTTTTTTATTAATAAGTGATTGTTTCCATAATAAATAATTATGGAATTTGTAAAGACGTGATCATAATGAACATAAAAAAACTTTTTTTTTTTTTTTTTTTTTTAAACTTTTAATAAAAATGTATGTAAGATATATCCCATGGACTTCAAAAGTCCCTCAATTATGTATTGACCCAATTACTTTTAATTGTGAATTATCCCTGACATGGAGACAGGATCAGTCAGGATATAACTGCAAGTCTAATTTTTCTACAAACATTGTCAGTGTTTAGGAAAAAATGAATAACCTATTCTCTAGATTATTAAGCTTGATATGAGTTTATACTGTAGTCTTTTTGTATTAGTGCATTATTATGTATTATCCATCACTTGATGTACCATCCAATCTCGCATGTATGACAAATAAAGGCATATCGTGGTGCTCTATGTCACGGTTGTGGATGAAATCTGGATGAATGTCAGAATGAAGCTGCGAGGAACATTATGAATGACAGGATGCCGTCACTTCACCAGATTAATGAAGCCAGCAATGCCACATATCTCATGTCTGAAAAGGGCATCAGCAGCTACTCAGTATGATGTGTCTGTTGACTTTACTGTGCAAAAGAGTTACTTATGATCAGTAATGAATGAAAGGTTGCTCGTTTGTGCTGCTCAGTGGCTAGTTCGATTAAGTAGGAAGGACTTCTGAAGATAATTTTACATTTCAAAGCATTTATTTATTGCTTTCTCATAATCTGTGCTCTTGTAAATCATCATTACTTACTGCATAGTCTTCAGCTGAGAGTTGTTCAGGAACTCTTAATTAACAATTCATTAAGTATCGGGTCTTTTATAATTTATTCTTCACTCACTCCTCTGTAAATATTTGCATTTTTGTGTACCATAAAGCAGTAGCAAACAATCATACAATGCTCAACAACTTTATAAAGTAGTCTCAGCACTGCAGTCTCCAGTTTGCATTATAAACCCTCATAATGGAATATAAAGTGAGCCTTCCAGATCGGCTGAACTTATCCATGTGACTGTAATTTTATAATATAGATATTGTGCAACTCCTAATTCATATCCTGAGCATCCTGATCTATCTGTTGTACAGCAAATCACTCAGCAGCAGGCCCAAATAAATGAATACAGTCAGATGCAGGACTAAAACACCATTTACAGTCTCTTTGTACACATCTTACTTCAGTGAGGAATGTAGGATGAAACCTTGATGCTTTACATGCTGCTGTGATGCAGACAGACTGGAACCACCCAACACGGATGCACACTTCAATCTGCAAAATGACTTTCAGGGGAATTTCTGAGTTCCATAAATGTATAAAAAGACCATACCATAACTTCAGACAGACATATTCACACACAAGCTATCTACTTGATCACCATAATGTTCGCTCCATTACCTGCTCGACGTTATGAGGCCACCACACACACACACACACACACACACACACACAGAGAGAGAGAGAGAGAGGCCAGGTGGTCGGATTTTTCCATTCATAACCCACTAGGTCTATTCGGCTCATTTCTCTCTTTGAATGGAAATACAGAATGGCATTGTCTCCTGCTTATTGTGCTTTGTATTTGTGCGCTGTGGCTTCACAGAGACAGGCCAGTTGAGCCAACACACCTCTTCTGTGTGTCTGTGCTTAGCTTTGCGTGTCTTCGGAGCAGGAAGGAGAGGAGGAGATGTTGTGTTTTTTTGTGCTGGCTGACATAGTTAATACGCTTCCAGCTGTAGTTGCATGTGCTGAGGAGGGCTGGGATTAAGGAGGGCCAGCGTGGCTTTAGTTCCAAGAGTTGTTAAACAAAGCCACATGGCTGGAGTCACGTTTCAGACCTCGGTAATGGAGCAACTTCAACTCTTGTAAGCACATATTGTGTGGTTTATGCCTAATCATCCATCAGTCAAACAGTATACATTATGTATTCCTCACAGCTTTCACCAGTGAAGCTTTCATATGTTGTTGGATCTGTGACCATTAGGTGTAAATCATATTGTATTCCTCTCTGCGTGGGATGTAGGTGCTCTTGTCCAGCCTGTTTGAGAATCTCAGATCTATAAGACATGATGCTAAATATTTCATGAACCCGATCGAAGGAGACACAGGGAGAAACGGAGAGGAGCAAAATGTACTGGAAAAAGTTAGGAGACAGCTCATTAAATATTGATTTTGGATTGATCTTAACTAATTTACCATGCAGTAATGCAGAAACGTTGTTAATCCCTGATGGTTGCCTTATATTGATCCACCTTGTCCTTGGGTGCCAAGATGAAACCTTGGATGAATCTGCTTATTTACTGAATGGAGTTCCAGCTTTTAGATTGTTGCTTTTGCTGACTAGAAAACATTCAGCTGTGATTTTTCTGACAGATATTTGAGTTGCATTATGATCATGAGAAGCTTTGGTTTAATATTCACTGTGTATAACAGATTTAAGCATGAGAAAGCCTCATAATATGAGCTGCTTTATATTCTGATGCAGTGATGAGACCTTTAGGATATGAACTGCATCTAACATGTAATTATTTCATGTTTTTAATTGCCGTAGAGGCAGCATGCTATGGAATACAAAATAACACCGTCACTGAAATAGTAATCTGTTTACCAGACTGTCCTCGAGCATCACTGTCACCTGTGGCGCTTTTTAAGTGCTGATAGGTCTGTGGCGTCGCCTCATGAAGTGGCATCTGTTCCATGACAGGCCTTGCATAATATACCTTCTTTTGTTGCACGTCCATTGTCTCCAACCTGAAATAACCCCATACTGCCGATGTGCTGCTGTTTTGGAACTAAATTTTTCAACACTGCTTCTGGCTCAAGAGTTCCACTTGTCTGCACCATGATTATCTAACTTTTTTGTTGTTGGTGAGGTTACTTCTGATTGGTCAGCATGACTAGTCGAAATAGGACAGCATGAATTTGTAAAACCACTGACACTACTGTTTGAACTAGGGATCGATATGGGTTTTCCAGGGCCCATGCTGATTATTGATGATCAAGAAACCTATATTTGGAGTTTTAACAGTATGTGATAGCAGAGAACCTGTCATTCATAACTAGGCTTCTTGATTAATAAGGATGACTATAACTGAATATGTAAAATAGAAATAGGAGTGATGAAATTAAGACGCTCTCCTCTGTTTATGTGGGGTCAACTGGCCGATAATTGATCCCTAGTTTGAACCCGAATCATTTGTATTTCAATTTGCTAATTCCTTTACTTTAAATTGCGATTTCAATTGTGGTTTTAAATGAATATCACTTTCAGACATATATTGAACTCTTGGGTCAATATGTAATTGAAGGATTTTTGAAGTCCATGGGATATATCTTGCATACATTTTTATTAAAAGTAAAAAACTAATGTTTTTTATGTTCATTATAATCATGCCCTTACAAATTCTTTTCTTTTTATTGAGATAATCATGACACATATTTCTTTTTTGGCAATATATCACATTTTATATGGAAAATAACAAATTGTATCTATGTCCGAAAAATCACTTTCAACTAAGCTCCCCATTACAAAAACACCTCTCAAGGAAGTGTGTTAATTCCAGATCACATGACCTGCTCCACATGATATCATTTCCTCCTGAAGAAAAGACTTAAAAGACACCAAGGCTTTCTGAGTTATTTAATATAAAGTAGTGTGTGAGTTAAATGTGGATTTATGGCATGTCAGCAGGTTTACTACAATATCTTTATAAATAACTGTCAATATCAATTTTATTCAATTGCATATAACAGGAAATATGTCAACTATGATACCTGTCAACTATGTTACAAAACGTCCCGCAATTATATATTGACCTGCCTAATAACAAAGTGAGTTTTTCAGTGTGTTTTTAAGCAAAATTTTCAAAGGCATGATTATCTCAGTATTTAAATGGACAAATTTCAGATGCAAAATATTCTAACCTTGCTCATAACACATGCATTTCCATGCAGGTCCACAAACAAACAAATGATCAGACGCCCTGACGTTATGTTTCTCTCTGGGTTTCTGTTGACCTTTAAGGTAGGGTGTGTTTGCTTTGACAGGGGGATGTGGGAATTTCAGTCCAAAATAGCCTGTCAGTGTCCACACTGGCAGCCACGGCGGCTGTGAGACGCAGTACAGCAAATGACTGCTGATCGCAGGGGACAGCAGGGGAGCCAGCTGTCAGCGCGCCAAGGTCCGTTCCCTGTCTGACGGCAGGCAAAGCAGCACAGGGGATGCATACAGCGGGTCATTCTCCTCTCCGAGGGGGCAACTTGTATTGAGATAAAAGTGGAGAAGCGAAGGTGACTGGGCAGGACGAAAATTGAGCAAAATGCTGTGTGTGCGCCGAAGAAAATAAGCCATAACTCTAAACCAGAGTGGCATTTCAGGGTTTGGATCCTGTACAGTCGGCATTTCTTGAGTGAAAATATGAAAACAAGTGAATATCTTCAAGGTCAACCGCTTGAAAGACTCCAAACTTTGGACAAGACTCAACAAAAGACTGGCAGCAATCCAGTTGCCTGCTGACAGCTCCGGTTGAATCATAAAAACCCTGTTGACAATTTATAACACTCAGCATCCATCCAGCATCATCAGCTTACAGTTCACTAAGACAGTCTTGTGCTAAAACCTACATAAATACCTCGGATAGGCTTCCTCCAACTATAAAAAGCAGCATTATGACTTAACACTTAAGTCTTAATTCACCTTGCTATTTTTTAAGCAGAAACTGAGCCATCCAAAGTTTAGCACACAAAAATATAAGCTTCTGTGCTTAGTGATAGTACAAACAAATTAGAAGCAGAACGTCTCCATTGACTAAACAAAATTAAGGAGCAGAATATATGCAAACACATTCATCATTGACTGTCTTTCGGTGCATCAAGCTCCTAATTTGGGGACAACTTAGATGCCGGCTCAGGCATTATATAATGTTTGTTATTGTTATTTGGCTCACAAAGACAATAGTAAGGACGTACACAATGAGGACACTACAGACACACAAACTGTGGCAGGGTGGCGGGCTGCTGATACATCCCCTTGTCGGCAGCTCATTCATGCACTTTACTGCCTTCTTTCATGGTTGTTGCAGTTTATATACTGTAAACAAATGACACAGATTAGTGGATAGACTCCATTTGGTACCACATCTGAATGAGGCTTTATTAAAGCAGTAAAATGGCTTAATTTAGATTAAATAGGCAGCGAATGTCAAGTCATTGTTTTTAACCTATAATTCTGCTGAGCACCTCGTGAGTGTTTTGCAGATTTATAAAGACAATAAAGGCGATACTGCAGTTCCACTTTTATAATGTTGCATCTTTATCCAAAAGATCATTCAAAATTGAGATGTCACTTAAGGAGACAGAGGATGTTTAAATTTATAAGAGCGGCAGTGGGTGGGATTTCTTAAAAAAGTTCACCTACGTTGCCTCCGAGGTAAAACTGAAATCATAGAGGGTTGTAGAATGCACCATGCAGTTCATTGTTAAACCTCACAGTGATGGTGGATCTGCTGTCCTCTCTCAGTTCCTCATACAGTATGTGTGTGTGTACATTTGCAAGCGCTATTAAAAAAAAAAAGTAATAAAACTCGTCGAGACTGGCATTCTTAAAAATGCTCCAAAAAAAAAATTCACTGCTTAGGCATTACTTGTAAACAAACTTCTAAGCACATCTCAAGTAACCTTTTGGATCTGGCACTCCAGACAGCTAAAATCAATTTGTAGCACAAACTGCACTCATGGCAATGACTATGGTACAGCATAGATACTATGGAAAGTGCTGGGTGTCAGCACTGAGAACACACTGTATCTAGTGAAGAGCAAGAGGGTCAATATATAATTGCGGGACTTTTTGTAACACAGTTGACAGGTATCATAGTTGTCATTTTTGCCGTTTTCAGGCCTAAAATCAACAAGACCACCTATAACCAAACACCACATGGTATTTGTACAGAAAGATTCTTCTAAATATTATATATACAGTTGAGTAAAACTGAAATTGAAAGTTATTTATAAAGGTATTGTAGTAAACCTGTTGACATGCCATAAATCCACACTTGACTCACACACTACTTTATATTAAATAACTCAGAAAACCTTGGAGTCTGGCCAGTCTTTTCTTCAGGAGGAAATGACATCATGTGGAGCAGGTCATGTGATCTGGAATTAACACACTTCCTTGAGAGGTGTTTTTGTAATGGGGAACTTAGTTGAAAGTGATTTCTGGGACACAGAAACAATTTGTTATTTTCCATGTAAAATTTGATATATTGCCAAAAAAGAAACATCTGTCATGATTATCTCAACTTAATAAAAAACACAATCAAAACAATTTTTGAATTAACTCATTTTATTATTGTTTAGCTAATTAGAAGGTGGTTGTTATTGAATTCGAACGGTTATTTAGTTGACATTTCAGTGATATCCAGTCATTTTTTATTAATAAGTGATTGTTTCCATAATGAATAATTATGGAATTTATCAAGACATGATCATGATGAACATCAAAAACATTTTATTAAATTTTTTTTAACTTTTAATAAAAATGTATACAAGATATATCCCATGGACTTAATTATATATTGACCGAGGTGATATGGTAAATTCAGGTAAAATACATGACCTCTCACATGATTTCAATCTTTATTAGCCACAAGGAAACTCAACATGCAAAAAACACACACATAAATTACACAGTAGTCCACATTAATGTTGAACTTTTTTGTATATTTGTGTGTTTTCCATGCTGCCCAACATGTTTCTTGCCTGTGCTGGAAGCTGTCAGCTGCCGAATGCCTGTGGTGATAATTATTCAGCACTAAGCCTTCGTGTGGATACACCTTTAACCTCGCACATAATTGTTTTGTAATTGTGATACAGCTCTAGTAGTTTCATCATTGTGTCGAATGGCCCAACTCCATCCACCGGCTTTGCTTTCGCCGTAATTAGATGCAATTTTCCAAACATCCAATCATAAGAAAAAGGGCTGCTTTGACGAGGCACACATTTTTTTTGATTGCAATCACACAGACATTTTTTTTTCATGTTTATCTCTTTTGTGTGTTAAATGAGATTCCGCAAGCATGCAGCGTCATGTGATACATACGCAGATTTCTGTTAATAGCATTCTAGGTGAAGCCTGTTACAGAAGCACCATGTTTCTGCCAATGCATTCATCTGCGGTGTTAGATTAATCTTTAGGATTATGGAGACCTTTAGGGGAGCTCTCTACTTTTTCTATTACACATCACAGTAATTTAGGATTGTTCAATAGGTCAGGGGTAGACTTTGAGCTCGAGACATGAGAAATGCTGGCTCATGAAGCAGAGGTGACACTCACATTTATAATTTAGTTGCTGCAGAGCGTGAAATTTACCACTGAAGCACTGAAGTCCCAAAAATATTGTGTATCTGTATGTCTTCTTGATAGAAATCTGACAGACTCTTTTTGAGGGTTAAGTGTGAAGGTTATGCACCATGTTTATGCCATGGAGATTGTTGCATGCAAGTTATCTACCTTATTTCAGTAACCTACTTCTGGGAGCAGGAGCGTTTGACCAGGCATGACAGAGTGAACGGAGAGGACAGCTGAACCTCAGTTACTCTGATATTCACCCCTGTCTATAGGGAAAAGCACACTGTGGATGCAGAGATGCGACCCGCAGCTGATTCACAGCAGATTGACATTTTAGTTGACAGTGCCAATTGAATTTTCTCTGCCTATTACTGCGTGCTCACTCACACGGACGCTCGTTTGATTTAGCAACCTCTCAGGTGAGATTCCAGTCTGGGGACGTAAAAGCTATTATGCACTTGATGCTACTTCTCCAGGCGAGCGCGTAAATGAACAAATAAGATCAATCTCAATTCGTCTGACTCAAAATAATTGCCTATTTGTCACAATTAATTTCGGAGCTTTGACTCGAGACCCCTTGATATCAATATTGAATTTCCCATTATTACATACCTGAAAACGTGGTCATTAAACGCGGCTGAATCTAAAGAATTAGTCCCTGTGTTAAATGAATGATAAAAGGGTCAAGACGGCACCGGATAATTTCCCACGTCTGAGTGAGGAAGGAGAGGTGAAGCGAAGCAGAAACTGGAAGCTAATGTGTGGAAGAGACATAACTCCGCTGTCATGTCACAAACATGGCTTAACCCCCCTGGGCTGTCTGCCCCTTTCTTCACTCCTTTGATTCCACACAGTTGTCTTTTTTCTTCGTCTCTAGCAGTCATTCCTTTGAGTCAGTGTGTGTGTTTGTGGATGTATAGGGTGCAGAGCGTATGTGCAATATGTATAAAGGGTAATCCTCTCTTGGACAGGGACCAGAGGAGGCAAGGCGCTCATCTTCACAGGAACTAATCACCCGATCCCGCCTGCTGTTTACAGAAGCAGTCTCGCCAGCCAAAATCAAATGCAAAGCCCATGTTAATTGCCTTAATGCGGCTTCCCTGTCAACCATGGCTTGGCAGCAGCCCGCAGCACTAGGCCACAAAATGAATTCCTTTCAATTCATCAATGAATACCGAGCACAAAGGGGAGTTCCTGCTCCTCTGGAATGAAGAACGGGAATCAATTTTTATCTTCTGATATTTTACATCCAAGAGAGCAGGACAGTTGCATGGGAGGGCAAATGAAAGTGGAGGCCGGTTCATTATGAAGAGGGGGCAGGGCAGGAAGTTCATGCCTTGCTTGGGTCGTTATTAGACCAGGACTATTAGTCTTGCCGGGGTCTGGTGTGTCAGAGATGGCAGTTGAGTCCATCTCTGTGCCGCCTGCTCTAATGAGAAGCTGCAGGCCGAGGATTTGACTAATTTCCTCAATGCCCAGAAAGATATGTCAGGTGGGCCGTCCTGCGCTTAATGACTCCAGATACTTAATGAAGGATTGGTGGGATTTCTGAAGACGTGGATGGAGTTTTTATTAACGTACTTCATAGTTAGTGCATTCTGGAGACTTGTGTAATAGCATTCCAAGGCGTTTGATGTCCTGACAGTGCACTGTGCCACTGACAAAAGCAGTGTGTATCACATGTGTGTATATGTACACTGGTGTTCAAAGAAAGTGCATCACCCCCCATAGAACCGTAATATCCATTTGTATAAACAAAGAGTACAGCAACATTACTTTTGCATTGCATCAGCTATGAATGACATGTGTAGGTGATGTAATATTGCATCAGCTGTGACTTTCAGTTATATAAGCGGTCATGCAGTCATCCTTTCCTTGTGCCAAGAGGGTGCCTGGTGAACTTTTAAATTTGTTTTCCATTTAAAATGATAAACCGAAGCAACGTCAGGGCTTCTGATGACATTTCAGCCATAAATGTTGTGTTTACCAAGGCTTGTTGTGTAAAGGATGCAGACGTTAATTTTGGAATATTTTGAGAGCAGCTGTCAAATGTTGCTTAGCTTTTCCTGAAATAGCGATACAAACCTTTTATTTTATATTGCTGTTTGTGATGCTAATCATTACTATAGCATACCACACAAAAACGGTTAGAAATATGTTTTTTTTCTCATCAGAAATATTGTAATGTGTCTTTTATTATCGTTTATGTGGCATGATGCAAGCGGACCAGCGGGTCTCCAGATTTGAAGAACTGTATAATAAGAAATTTACATCATATTAAGGTATTAGCATCTGCTGCAATCTACCACCAGCAACATTGTTAGAAAGGTGGCAGCATTTAACAGCACCAGGAGTCCCTACATGGTAAATAATGGGCTAACTAATGTGGAACTGACAGCACAAGACAACTGTTTTTCTAATATTTAATGTGAATGTGTTTTTAGATGTTTATTAAGCTAAGAACTACTGAAATACAACTTGTTTCTTATTCCACATACCTGTGCAATAGTGAAAACAATGAAATCAATCCTTGAGCAAAGCAAACTAGCGTAAGGGAAAAACTACTTGTTTGAAGTAAATATTGGCAAAGTAAAGTCGTATGGCTATTGATTCCTGAAATGTAGGTACATTGTATGCCCAGATCTTAATGCAGAGACAACAGTATGTCCATTTTTCCATCAGCCCAACATCAGACCAATGATCTGATATTTCTGAAGCAGCTAAGTTTCCCAAGTGACATTTCCAAAATATCAGATGTGCAGAAAAAAAAGGTCCTCTGCTTCCTCAGTAACCACACACATTTGTCGATGCTTTGACCTGCATACGTTTTCCACACAGCCCTCGATAGAGTTGAAAATGTCTTATACAGAAACCAGCCAAGCTGGTAAACATCACATTTCACCCTCATGTGATTCTCATCTCCACCGTGTCCGCCATGGGTCAGGAGCTCATCTGTCCTGAAGGAACGGCACAGCAGCTGATTATGACGGATTATGATAGATTCCTCCTTGACTGACCTCTGCAGCCAGTCACACATTACTCACAGCATTTGCACCCACACAGACACCCACACATAAGTGTTCATGTTGTTGACACTTTACGAAAGATGCTTGGAAGACACTTTGCAACAGGAGGCTACTTTTTATGCAGGATATACAGTCTCACTTATTCTGTACACCCTGTGAGTTAATGCATGCATATACTACAACAATGCAGTGCTTTTGTGTTGGTTATAAATTACCCCTTTTTGCAAGTTAGCTCAGATCGGTAACAAGGAGAGTCTTGAACCTAATTAACTCACCACAAACTCACATGAAAGCACATAAACCCACTGGAGGAAAGAGAAAAAAAAAAACTTCTAAAACCAGGCCGAAAGAGGGGTCATTTGTTTTCATTTGGTTTGGTGTCTTTACCGGTGCTGTGCTGAGCACTTTGAGCAGTGTGTCTCTGTCAGACCAGCCTCCTCCTCCACCCACAACCAACACCCCTCCGTCCATTATCACAGATGGTACTCCTGTAGCTGCAGTGAAGAGAAATGAGGTGGATGGCGCTAATCGCTGGTGCAGACTGATGCGTGTCCAGTCACCTGGTCAACGAGCTGCTGAAAGCAAATAGATGTAGAGCAAAGGCCATCACAAACAATGGCTGAAGTAGAAGAGTGTCAGAATAGATGGTGATATTGACCCCAGAGGAGACTATGGAGGTCTGGAGGCGCTGCAGCTCTGGACGTGAGCCTGCATGTGATATCGAGCAGCAGGTGCATTGGCGTGTTGCTTTGCCTTTCATATGATGAGCCTTACAGAGCGCTTTTTTTCCTCACTGCAATGCGAGAGTACTTTTTAGCCATTACCATGACAACATAGAGGTCTGGGGCTCCGTGTAACAGAATTACGAGTCTGAGTAACACAGGGCAAGTGAAGCCAGAGGAAGCGGGCTCACCAGCAAAAAGGAGAATTAAGTGGCGACCGGCAGACACAATGGAGGCCGTCCACACTGCAATCATGTCTGGATAGATTTGGATGAATAAATGCTGTGTGCACACCTGCGTTAGTACACACAGTCGATCACATGAAGACACGGGGAGAAAATAAAAGTGCTCTCACACACTTTTTATCACATAGGAGGGAGCACGGCTTAATAGAAAGTGAGATATCCCGAAGCTGTGAACTCATTGCCCCGACTGTAATTACTAGTTAGAAAATTTGGTCACCATTCATGGCTTCTCCTGTCACGTTCCTTCTGTGTCTACGTTTGGCCTTTTACTGATAGCACATAGACTGATATCTTATTGGAATGACCTTTAGTTATAACATCAGCTGCCACTATGAGAACCATTCACACACCGTCTACCTTTTAAACCAAGGCCCTCCATTTGACTTATTACCATTTTTACTCATTACCATTCAGCTGAGTATAGATATTATATTATGGAGAGACAGAGAGAGGGGAGATGGACATTGGGAGAGAGATAGGGAGTACAGTCAAGGGCCATTGGCACTATTTCCCCTCATCTGCATTCTGTTGAAATAAACATTTTCATTGTACTGCCCCCATCATTTCCCCTTTACCCCTTCTCCTTAATGTGTCGTCTCTATCTCGCGTCCCTTTATTTCGTCTCCCGCTCACCTTGTCCTCTCTCTTTCTGTTCCTCTGTCGCCCTCGTTGCCTCGGTGCATTCGGCAGATATTGTTAATTCCCACTGCTTTTCGACCCCTGCAGTGACTCCATGGCCTGGCTACACAATTAGGAGCTCATTACTCGCTAATACACCGACTAGAAGACAGACAAAGGCTGTCTGTGCCTTTTTTGTTGTGCGCTCCTCGCTTCCATCATTTTATCTCTCTCTCTCTCCCCAGGCACTTTTTAAGCAAAAGGGTGTAATTTCTCTTCCTCCTCCTCCTTCTCACTCCTCTCATCATACCCTCTGCTACAGCACATCTTCTCTCCCGGTGCATAATGAGTCTGCATGTGTTAAGAAGAATTAATAGTTCAATTTCCATCTCTTAAGCATTGTTTTTATGAGATTAGATATACTCTCAGCCCGTATGCCCAGCACATTGGGGTTTTTGTGCGTCATTTTTTGGCTCATTTAGCATCTAGAGGGCTTAAATGTTTCATAAATTTGGTTTACCTGACTGTCGGCGATGCGCTTTTGATTGCTTCCTTTTATGTTTTGCCTGCTTTTGTGCTCAAAGCTCGGGGTGTACAACTAAAAGCAAACTGAAAAACGGTTTGAGAGCATCTCGCAGGTGTAATGTAAGGTCAGTCCTGCCAGATTCCCTCTGTGGCACTGTCTGCATCGTTTCTCACTATCTGGCTGCCTCTGCTGAAATGCCAATTTGCTCAGTAGGGGGTCTCGCTGCATAGCGCTGGATGAAGGGTATGTGCTGTTTACCAGTGTGTTCTGCGACAGTTGACTGCATGATGAAAGAGCAGCAGGGGAGTGTTGACATTTAGCTTTGTGCTGCTCATGGCCAACGTGGGGGATCAGAATTAATGGAATCAATGTTTGTCTGAAAGAGGAAGCTTCTTTTTGAGGAATGATGAGGAAACACAAGACTATAAAGTAGACATTTTTCTGGCTGACAGTGTGTGTACTTGTGCAAACTTTTCTTGGTCCTATCTGCACATTCTTTTGTCTATTTTTGTCTGTGTGTCAAACAACACTGCTTTGTGTCTACGTTTGAGCATCGAGCAGCTTTCCCACAGTTCCAACATCTAAATCTCATTTTAGTCATCATTCTCCTCCTCATCCTGCCTCCCTTCCATCCGCTCCTCCTTGCTGTGAAGGTAATCCCAAGGTGATGTTAATAGGCTGGGATTCTGTTGAAATTGCCACTGTCATCTCTTAGAGGATTAGATGGACAATTGCTTCGCAGAAACCCAAGCCAAGCGGTTAAAAGAAAATTGCAACAAAACAACTTTCCTCAAAGTGCCTTATACTGCCAGCGTGTGAGTAACTAGTAACAGTGCTGCGCTGGATTTTATGCCCTGAATATTCATTTGCATTGGAATGCATTTGTGTGCTAATCTCCATTTTAATGTAACCGCAGATGGACTCATAAACAACAAACATAAAGCAATGCTATGGGAGTATAGGCTCAGCGTGATCTGTGATTACAGATTAATAGGACCAGTGTGTGATTAATGGAGCCTTGTTTGGCCACGGCAGCCTATTCTGGCCACTTATTGTTCCAAAGACTCAAAAGCAGTATTAGACAGGCCTACTTGATTAAGAAGCAGCTGCTAAATTAATACATAATAATAACACAGAAGCTAATGAAACACCGAGTGTTGTGCTCGTGTTGCCAAAGAGCTGTGTGTGCAACTTTGTTTGAATCTGTGTGTTTCCATCAACCTTTATGTAACCATATAGAGGAACACAGAAATAGCTTCAGGGTATTAGTTGCAGGAAATAATTTCTGAACAGGCAGCTCTAAGCCATTCATAACAAGCATACATATACCGCATACAACAGAAGTCAGTACGGAACCTGTGTAATATCACTTAAATGTCAAATTCTTCCACATTGCATTACCTCTTAATGATTGCATTACTTCTAAGATGGAGCATTTCCTCTCTCTAACTGCCAAAAGCAAATACTTTGGAAAGACTATATTGAAAATACAGGCAACAAAATAGAAATTCAGTACAGCAAATTGAGTGCATTTAGAAAACCTGTGATCACTAAATCTAAATTGAGTACTCTTGTGATTTTTAAGCAGCCCTAACTGAATGTGTATGGTTCTAAATTGACCCAGAACTTTCTCAGTTTGGGGCTGTGGTCTGTGTCTCTGCATGTCTGCATCATGGCTCCACATGAAAGTAATTGTCAGAGGAGATAAAAAATCTGATTGTGAGACTTGACAAAGATGGAAAAGGATACAGGACGATTGGTGACAACTAGAAATCTGTGGAAACACAATTGCAGCAACAACCGGGGGGTTAAAGATTAAGGTATAGTACCACTAATCAGAGCAATGGTCGTCCAAAAATGCCACCAAGGACAGTGCAGTTCTGAAAAACAAGACTTGGCACAGGGGTTATTAGTGGAAATCAGAGTTTTGGCGAAAGCGCAGACAGTTTGAAGGATATTGTGCAGCAGCAGCATCCATGGATAGAGTCCAAGAACAAACTTTTGCTTGATCTTTGACACAAAACTGCAAGGTGAAACTTTCCTAAAGAATCTACAAAGTAGCTTTGGGTCCATCATGTCCAGTGTGACCCTGGTGAGAACTACCACAGTAAATTCATAGTCCTGACAGTGAAGCACAGAGGTGGGAGTGTGATGATATTTACCTGCATAAGTTTAAAAAGTGTTGAGGATATATCTGTGATTTATTGATGGCACCATGAATGCCTGTGGACAGAAAAAGAAAAATACTGGCAGACAAGATGACTCTCGGTCTTGAAACTTGGCAGAAGAGGAATGTTCCAGCATCCAAAGCACACTGGCAAAATCACACAAGACTTTCTGAAGAAGAAAAAGGTGAAAACTATGATCTGGCCAAGTGTATCACCTGACTTGAATTCAATAGAACACCTCAGGAGTATTTTGAAGAGAGAGGCTGAGCAACACAATCCCTTCAGCAAAGAGCAGCTGAAAAATACAGTTTCTGAAAAATGGCAGAACGCCTCTTCAGAAATTTGTGCATCCTTGCCGAGGAGGACCGAGTCTGTTATGAGAAATGTAGGTGAACATAGAAAGTACTGAAAAAATAATCTCAGAAATGACAGATGCACTGATTTTTGTTGCATTGAATTTCTACTAGATGGCCTGTGTTTTTAATACAATAAAACAAAACTCTTAATTTTACAACAGAGTAAATACCCTAGCAGTCAGCTTAATAGTATTCTATATAGTGTAAGGTGATACAAATGAGAATCTTTTGACATTTATGTAATATTGTACAGGGATCTACTCACTTCTGTTGTGTGCTGTTCATATAGAACAAGTACCTTCTGCAGCTTCGCTCAGAGGAGAATCATTTATTTTCTCCTCTGACCCACCTATCACCCACTTTATATTTCACCTAGATATGCCGCAACCTTTTCATAAGAGGGTGTTTTTGTGTGTGACTGGGATTTAGTGAAGCGTTGGCAAAGCAGCCATCATTTGTGGATCATCAGAAACATTTTATAAACATTACCAGTATACACTGCTTATAATGCGTTTTATTTTGTCTGTGAAATATGCACATCTTCAAGCTGGTATTCTCTCTTTGTCTGCCTGCCTCGCTCGATTCACTCTGGTGCTATTTCAGCCCACAGATGCGTTATCAATAATGCAGCCTCTTTAACAAGGCGGAAGCTTTTAAGACGGTTTGTCGAAGCCCCTCCCTTCCCGATGCTACCCAGCCGTTGGGTGGTCACATCCGACTGGAAAGATCTTTGATTCTGTACCGAAATCAGGAATAAATTTGCTGTTTACACACATTTTACAGCTTTCTTTATATCGCCTTTCGAGGCTGTTTCCTCTGAAACTTGCAACTGCTGGAAGCACTTAACGCTGGCAAGCTCAGAAGTCACTGTCTTGCCAGGGATGTAAAGAACTGAGCGCTGACTGCGTAGCCGTAGGCAAAGCTGAAATAGTTGCTAAAGCCTCTCTATCAGTGTGTAAAGTTCATAGTCTGCTTGAACATATTTTGTTTACATTTCCATGCAGAAAATAGAGGGCTTTTGAGGCAAACCCCAGACTGCCTCGCACTGCACTGTTAGTGAACTATCCTTTGAGGCAAAACCCATGTGGTGCAGCCTGCTTAATTTTGTGTGGAGCATGTGTGTTTGGATTAGTTACAAGGGGTCTTGAGGAAATAGAGGCTGTTTGTTTTTGGAGTAATGCTCTTTGAAATCACAACTAGCCTTCGATGTCTGTGGCAATGCTGTAGGAGGTTAGAAAACTTCATTTCACTCATGCATATTGACAGACACAAGACCACAGATCCACTGCAACAAAACAAACACAACTTAAGTGTGATGGGTTTGAGATAATGATGATTTTCTGATGTTGCTTTATTTCTCTTGCTGAAAAAAGAGCGTTGCCTCGAGAGAAATGAAAATTTTGTAGTGATTTTTTTGGCTTATCAGTTTACATGGAACTTGGCAGCTGTAGTTGATAGATCTGTGCTATAAATTTTACAGATTGGTCCTAATATTATGAGTTTGTACATCCTGTCTCATTCTTTTCTGCTGTCTTTTGAATAAAACTGATCAAACAACCAACTAGAGTGAGATGCTATAGAAGTGTGTGTTTTGCACATCTGAAGACTTTGCATGCTGAGTGTTTCTTCCTTAAAAAATAATCACTTTTCCCCTTGAGAGCCAATGTCCTTATTTCATTAAAAAGCAAAAAGTTAAGTCCTCTGAACAACTGCCTCCTGATGTTCTGCATGGATGGTAACTAATCCTCCTTCATCCTATAGCAAGGACAGGCTTGTGGTCCATTGTTTTGTTTGTTTCTCTCCCAGCGCACACAGGAGGATTTGGGCTAAAGCCCACCAACAGAGAGCTGACCAGTGCTCTGACAATGAGATATTTTTGGAATGTCCTTGACTCCCAACTCAAATTTGGCTATTTTCATCTTGGCATTTTTTTCCAGTGGCTCTTTTACAAGTTGTGTTTTTGATCTTATTATTTTTTCATTTTTTTCAGTATCAAATTTTTGCTTGTATAAGTAGCCCTCCAGGGAATAATATTTTGTCTAATATGTTTTTCCCTACAAAAACATGTTCAATGAACTAACGGAAGGGATTAAAAATACATCTAGTCCTTGTTTCTCATCAAAAATTCCACACTCTGAATATGCAAATGCGGAGATGCCTCTAGGCACAGCAGCGTGCCGCGTCACACCCGTGCACTGTAATGTTCCTGGTTTCATTACAGCCACTCAAACTAAACATTTCATTTCAAAGACTAACTTTAAATGCTTATTCTTAGCATGTGTGTTGCAGTTGGTCTGTGATTCAGCAGGATGAGGGGCTTGAGTCCTGTATTTATTCATGCTCGTTTCCTCAGGATGTCGGCATTTGTGCAGCAAAATAGTTCTGTCATTAATTGTGCAGACAAACGTACATCTGCCTTTTGTGAAACGAGAATATTTGAATGCCGTGTGACCCGAGGAAAGCGTAATATTACTACACCAGTGACTAGTGATGTGGGAGGATTGTCAAACATTGTTTTGTTCTCTTCAGCAGCAACCATGCTGCTTTTGTTTAACTTTATTGCTCAGTATGCCTCCTCTGCTTTGTCTATATCTGTCTCTGACTGTGTGCATATGCATGGAACTCCAATATACAGTCATGGAAAAAAGTGTTAGACCAGCCTTGTTTTCTTCAATTTCTTGTTAATTTTAATGCCTGGTGCCACTAAAGGTATATTACCTGAAGAATACAATGAACATGGCAAAAATACAGCTGATTCCATAATATTTTATGTCCTATCTGACATGCTTAAGCTTAATTGTATTCCCAGAGTATATAAGAGACCATTTCATGTCATAAGCAGCACTGCACATGCAAAGGTCTAGAGTGGTTTCCTGCTGACATTCAAGCCGTAGCACAACTCACAAGTTGTCAGCTCTCACATGATGCCTAAAACAACGTCTTTCTACCTCATGAGATGACCGTCACTCATCCATTCCTGTGTCAGGAATCATCGTCAGACCTCCAGGGACTTTAAAAATGAGTGGACACTGTGCAGAAATGGGACTTGTTTGGAAAGGACAGTTGGAAACCGACTTCTTGAAGCTGGTCAGAAATCACACAGGGCATGGAAGAAGCCCTTCATCAATGAAAGGCAGAGAAAAGCCTGGTTACTCTTTGCTGGGATCACAAGGATTGGACTGTTGATGACTGGACTAAGGTTCTCTTCAGTGATGAATCCAATTTTCAATTGATGTCCACTCCAGCCAACTTACTGGTTAGGAGGAAACCTGGAGAAGCTACAAACCAGAACATTGGAACCATGCCTTGACCTGCTCATTCACCAGATCTAAATCCAATTGAAACCCTGTGGAAAATCATCAAACACAAAATGGAGAACCACAAGCCCAAAAACAAAGCAAACCTGTTTGAATTTTGTGCAACAGGAATGGGCTGCTGTGACAGCAGAACAATGTCAGAAGCTGGTGGAGAGCAGCCAAGACGCATGGCTGCAGTCATCAGAAACAATGGTTATGCCATCAGTACTAACTCCTGTGTGGATCATGTGACTAAAACTGACAGAAAAGAAAACATGGGATGCCTAAAAACTGTTTTTGCCAGTACAATGTCATAGCTGTTGATGTAAGAACTGAAGTGATGTTGGTTATTATCAAACAAACCATGGAAATGTCTAGATATCAGCTCTTAAATGATACTCTCATGAGCTATTTTTGTTGTTTTCATTATATTTGTCCAAACAAATGTACCTTTGGTTGTACTAGGCATTAAAATGAACAAGAAACTGAAGAAAACAATGGTGGTCTAATCATTTTTTTCCATGACTTTAAATAAAATGAGTAGATAGCATTAATGTAAGAGACATTTACGTTGCACAAGAAAACTCTGCTTTAGTGTCAAACACAGAAAGGGAAATTATAAAAATGGTAAATCAGCTCAGTATTTTATAATATTGTACCAATAAGCATCATACATAGAAAGCACCAATATATCTGCTTAGGTATATTTAGACAAAATGATGCTTAAAACAATGTAGGGATATTAACAGTAGAGATAGAGGACAGTGCATGTTTTAATTATTCATCAGAAGGTATAAATAAGGGGCTGCACCTTTGTGTGTAATAGAGGGAGCACAGGTCTCTCTGCAACCCTCTGACTGCACCAGCAGTAGAGGTACCAATAGCAATGACTGGAGTGCATATAAATTCCAAACTGAATCACAAAATTGCTTTTTTAAATTTGTTTATCCGCATTGTTCCACTCTCCCTGCATCAGCGCCCCGCTAATGTACATTCACATTGATTATATAACACAGATAACAAAGTTTAGCATTAAAGCCGAATGTGAAAGCCGAGATACAGTATAGATAAGAGATAAAACAAGCACTTGAGGGCTACATTACCATTCTTATTATTTTGAATATTGTCACCATAATCATCTCATTTGCCATCAGTTAAGGACTTTTAGATCTCCCGTGGTGACCTGTATATTAACGTAAAGCTGAATCCTCATCAGTGGAAAAGTGCATTACAGATTAATTGTGCAATTACCTAAAGCTGTTTGGCTGTCCTCGGTAAACAAAGCAATGATCAGATGAGAAGCCGATACGTCTTTATTATTCCCCTGAAGAGCCTGTAACCTTAGATTTGATTAAAAACGACAAACCACGCTGCCTTGGAGCTCCGTCACATTCTCAATAATAATGCTAATCGGGATTATATAACAAAACTGTACGCTCACAGCTATCACTCCAAATAGAGATATCTAATGTAAGAGAGGCAAAAGATGACGCAGTCTCTTGGCTGTTGCACTGTTAAGAACAAAAGAGTCCATTTTCTATGAATTATGTCTGTACAGTTCTCTCTGCTGTTTTACTGATAAAGATCCATTTTATCTCAACTTGAACGAGATCAACAATATTACGTAAAACACTCATGATGGCAGGAAGGGATGCTTTTTACCCAGTCTGTTGCTGTTGCATTGGTTTTATTAGGCCCTAGATAGCTGCTGCGAGTTGTTATTCTGACCCACTCTATCTGTCATGTTTTTTTAAAAGCAGTGTATGAATTATCAGACATTACAGCTGTGTGTGCTTTTGTTTTCACCTCCAAATGTGTGCTTTCTACGACGGGAAGTCTGGTATTTGTTTGAAACCTGTCTGGTTGTAGGATTATTCATGTTATTGACCTGTTTTGTTGAAGAGCTGCAGGTATCAGTGTTGCTGTTTCCCCTGCTATGTCAGTGAAACAGTCACAACTGTGAAAATTGTAAAATCAATATAAAAGTTTTAAACAAATCTGCAAAAGTGTAACATTTCCTTTAAGGACAAAGTTCTGTTTAGCTCTCGGAAAGTGTGATGTGGATGTAAGAAGCGTATATCAGAAGAATCTGGAGCAAGGAAGATGTTAGCTGTTCTGACCTCTCATATCCACGTTCCTCTTCTCTGGGAACAGCAGAGGCTGTTGGAGGAACACTGACTCACATCAACTCGAGTATTTGTTCCTCTCGTGAGGAAGTCTTATTTTTGGAGTGTGCTACATATTAAAAGCTACAGTGCAAGAGGTGGCCTACATATTGAGTGAACCACAAGTATGGAATTTAACAAGTGAGAATATTTGAATGCATACATCAAATACAAACCATATGGGAGTGGAATACTTTGTATGCATTTGTATAAAATCTTAGAGGCCTTATTGAGTTATTAAACACCAATTATGCACTCGCAAATGCAGTTTTCAAAGTGCTTGTGCTCAGTAATTTACTGTTACTGATTATTTTGGGGATTTTGCTTGCTGATGATTATTCTAAATTTGTGCAGTGAATCATAAAATCCCTGCAAGCAGCTATGGTATGTCCACCTCCTTCATGCAGTGTATTTTTAAAGCTTATACCCATTTCCTCACAAGTGTGAGAACTTTTAATTTGCAGCACTTAATCTAGTTTCATGCTTATATACAGCTAATTCCCATTTTCTCTTTTTTTTTGCTTTCTCTTTCTTTTGGAGAACTATACATGCAGAGTGTGTGAACACTTTTACCCACTGATCAAAAACTTGTGTATATGTAATGAAAAATGGCAGGTGTCCCTAATATTTGTGCTTACTATAAAAAAGCTTTCATGGAGATGCATCTCTGCTGAGTTATGTGTAGTTACTGTACATAGCCCATCCAAAATGCTCCATAAAAATGAAATGAGCACTCTTTTTTTATTGCAGCTAATAGAGTAGCCAATCTACATGCACAAATGGCCCTTTGTTCTTTGCTTAAGTGCACTGATGTCAAGCAAGAATTATTTGCATTGCACGGCTTTTGCTTTTGCACATTTTCAATACTTAACAAAATCAGCTTTTGTTCTGCATTTTCTGCTTTTTGCATATGATAAATGTGTCTATGTGAACATTTTGACCGTTACAATTAAATTAGATTTTAAATTAGCTGGGAGTTTTGCTCTATTACTCATTTAGCTTCATTGTCAATTGCTCGTTTAGCTTTTGTTGCCAACTGTCACTGCAAATAAAGTAACCACAGAGCAGGTTATGAAGCCAGTGACACCTCACCCGAAACAAATGCATTCACAGAACAGATTCGCCCTCAGAGGCTGCAAACGGCTGAACAGCAGCTGAAAGAGGCCGAAGCCTCAATGTAGCTGGTTTCATATTATTCTGGCTTGCTGTCTTTTTCCATGCATGACTGCCCTTTTTCTCTATCTCAGCCCATTACGGCTTGCTTGCTCTGTTGCGCTGTGCTTATGCTGCCCTGCCTGTGTGTCTGTCTGTCTGTCTGTCTGTAGTGTGCCTTTAATTGATGCAGACCAGCTTCTTTACACTTGTGCTTATTTATACTGGACGCTTCAGTGAGCCAAAGGAAAAGGATGGAGAATCTTTTTCCTCTCTCTGGGAAGTCTTCTCTCTCTGCAGCACACAGGCACACACAATGAAAGAGATAACCAAATCACCTCCACCCCCCGCTGCGCCTCCGAGCCTGCAGTTTGTACAGCCAGCCCATTAAGTCATGTGTAATTGAAAAATAAGTTTCTATCCTTGAAGCTGAAAAAGCTCGTTTTTATGCGGTGCTAGGCTGTATTGATTCACTCCTCCCTTATCCTCCCAACACAAGCAGACCTTGCCGTCCATGTTTGTATTGACATTATCAGGTTGTAAAGTAACTTGGCATGCTCTTTTTCAGCTTCAAACAGAATTTTCACATAATGCACTCGAGATAGTTTTTTACCCAGCATGGTGTATTACTGCGGATAAAGAGCTTACATTCAGGGATGGTTGATGAGAAGGTGGGATTATTTCTAAGGACAAAACTTTTTTTTCTCTCTCCGGAAAGCTCAACAACTCCCCTCTGTAAACATTTTATTCTGATGCTTCTCTCACAGCCTCGGTATTACTTTCACTTCTGCTCTGGCTTTGCAAATACACAGACTAAGCCCAATCAATTCTCTGGTGCTGTTTCAATTTGAGGCTCAACCTTTTACCCATGACTGATCAATGCGGGTCAGATATCTAAACCTGCTGAGGAAGATGGGGTTAAAGCAGTAAGAGCCAAGCCAATAGTCATCTCAGTTATAGATTTATATCAGTGACCTTTCATGTGCCAAGCACTGGGAATAGAACTTGCTTAGGGCGGCTATTACTTGGAATCCAAGGGTAGAAAATGATGTTACTGTCCACCTCTCTGTTTCTCTTTTATTACACCCCAACCCTTTTCTTCCATAATTATTCCATGTTTATCTTGCCCAGTTGGATCTTGATCTACCCCTTCATTTTCATTTTCCTTTAGTCCACTTCTCCTTAGTGAGATGACACTGTTTGCATGCTACATCCGGCATTAAGCTGGCTATTTCCATACTGCCTCTTTTCATACGTCTCCCTCCACTACACAGCACTTTCCTCAAGCTCCCTCTTGGGCATTGCAGCACAGTTCAGTGTGTTGTTTCTTATAGCAAAGGTCTAGAAACACCCAACAGGGTCTTACAGGGGAAAGAAGACTGTCTCTATGCTTTAAGGTTTAATAACTTTTCAATGGCTACTGTCAAGAGTGATATAGATTTTATTACTAAATGAGCTGTCCAATGTTGGGGCAGCATACTGACATTTGCTATGGAAATATTCATAAGACCTGGAAGACACTGGCAGATGTGGGTGGCTGGACCTGTCTTTGCATATTCAGAGAATTGCTTGGGGTGCACTGAAGTCTCCAGGCTGCCATTTCCAGAGTCATTATGTATGAAGGGTACCCGCGGAAAATCTTGGAATAAAAGTTGGAAGCTCGCCATGTATGCATTGACCTGATTTTTGCTTGTTCAAATGGGCAACGGTGGTCTAACATATTGAATAATTGACAACCCTTTTAAGGGGAGAGTTGTTACATGTTTCCCAGATCTTTCCAATTCCTTCCCACAGGATTTAAATTTCATATATATGTTTTGCATGTGGAATTACTTTGATTAGTTTCTTTTCTTTTGAAATTTCTCAAGGTCAAACTTAACTCAGAAATATCTGTTTCCCTTAAAGATGCTGTATGTTGTTTTATTTAAAAAAAAATACTTACTTTTATTCGCCTAGGAGCACTGTGTGTGTCCCTGGTGCCTGACAAAGTGCATTTCATCCCTTATTAAACTTTTATAAACCCCACAGGCAAAACTTACATTGTTTACATCCATGTTTGCTGCCCTGGAGTCTTCTTTCTCCTTGTGTATTTGCAGGTGTATTTCTGTGTTTATTTGAGCATTTATGCAAGCAATTATCAAGGAGCAGAATTTGTGAGGCTGATAGCAGGAATGTATTTTGCATCTTCATCAACAAAATAATGACCTACTGGTTAAAAAGTAGAACACTACGACTGCTAGAGGTCGAAATCTCCAGGAGGTACCACGGGATGATGCATGTGCAGAATTTTACTCTAGAACAAACTCTGCTGAAGGGGTTTCTCCTTTTTCACCTTAACTTTTAGCTTGAAATGTGTACACTATCAGTCAAAAGCTGGAGAGCACCCACATTTTTCCATTTTTTAAAGCAATTCCAGTCTAGAGAAGAACCTGAAATGTTGCAAAAGTATACAGTGAACTGTCCAAAAAAAATCATGTAAGCGTCATAGACTACACTCTTTTTGAAGAATTAAAAGGTTAATGTAAATGATTCCTACAGGTTCCCCAAACTTCATTGATTAATTGCAAACCCTCAGTTCGGAAACAAGCTGTGTTACTGCTCTCTCTGAAGAACTACTAGGGCATTACTGTACTACAGAACTTTGCACTGGATGTTGCTTTTGTAATGGTTAAACAGTAACAGACTAGTTGGTCATAGGTTCATCCGAGGGCAGTAGCCAAAAACATTAAGAAAGGAAGTAGACAGAAGGATTTGAATGATGGGAGACTACACCATGAAGCTGGTTTGGTTTGGAAAGAACTGGACAGAAGGCTCAAGGCAAAGCAGCTTACAAAAGCTTTCTGAAGAACTTCTGCAACAGCACTGAGGTGGATTTCCTCAACGATGTTTCATTTTCAATGTAGAAGGAATGAGTGTGATTTACTGCTGAGCAAATTTAAAAATTCAATGGTTCCTTTAAGGAAAATATGGCATCATTGTTTTGTTTTAGAGCTAGGTTAGTGCTAAGACATTACACTGTGTAAATTTCAGTACCAACTGAAAAAATGGATGCGTTCTAAAACTTTTCACTAGTAGTGTATGTATGAGTGTGATTTTTTAGCATCGCATCCTGTGTGCCTTATGCAAGAGAGAACTCTTTCTTTAGCATATTCCCCCAGAATGAAATAGGCAACATTGTTTTCTGTGGTTTAACTTTTGAAACAAACATATTTCCACATTTATAGGTGTGTATTTCTAAACAGAGAACAGAAGTAGATGTAATTTAAAGAATCCTGAACGAGATAACGGTTAATTGTTAATTTCGTACAGAAGTCAGAGTTGCTCATTTTGCATGTCACTTCTGACTCAACACGAAACAATGAAAGATTACATTAGGGATGGCTTTGCCTTTAGAAATTTCTGCAACAATATTCCCAATCTAATATCAGTATTATTCAGAACCGCTGGGAAATTAAGCTTGTGTTTATGCTGGGAGTTCATTTTTTATTTCAAATTATAATTGAGGTAAGAGAGGTGCACTCTATAAAGAGCACCCGCCACAGCAGCTGAGCTGAAAGATGAGGAATGAATCTCACCCGGAGTGAACCGCCGAAACTTCACGGAAGCAGTGCAAACTTAAAATCCATCCATTCATTATCTATACACTGCTTAATCCTCATTAGGGTCGCGGGGGGGCTGGAGTCTTTCCCAGGTGACCAGTCTGTCACAGGGCTACATACAGAGACAAACAATCAAACTCACATTCACACCTACGGACAATTTAGAGATACCAATTAACCTGAGTATGTTTCTGGACTGTGGGAGGAAGCCGGAGTACCCGGAGAAAAGCCACACATGCACAGGGAGAACATGCAAACTCCATGCAGAAAGATCCTGGGAAAGCTGGGACGCGAACCAGGGACCTTCTAGCTGCAAGGCGAGAAGTGCTAACCACTACACCACTGTGCAGCCCCAAACTTAAAATGTAAATGCTAATTAAAAAGTATCCAGTGATGTCTCCACATGCTGTGATTTAACAGTGTAAATGGGGCCTTGGTGGACACAGGCGTGGTGCAAGGTGGGAAAGGATGGGAGACAGACTGTGGATGTGCAGAGGCAAGCATGGTATAGTCAATATTTACTCTGAGTAATTGGTCTACACTTCCCTCAGCAAGATACACAGACGTCCAGCGTCATCCCTTCCTTATCTCCTTCTGTTCCCCCTCACACACCCGCTGTGTGACCATCGTTGTTCGCTGTGGGTTGTGCAAATGTGCATAATGCCCTGAGCCATGCACAACATAATAGTTAAAAACATATGGAACGAAGGATTGAGGCACAGCGAATGTTCACACTGCTGTCCATTAAAATTCTGCGGGTCACCTTGGGAATGTTGCAGTGTCCACACTCGAGAATTATTATTGTGTTTCTCTCTCAGAAACATCTGTAATGAGCTGTGTAGCCGCACTTACTGTGGTAATGAGGTGGACTAGTTCGTTACCTCGGTGGTAAACCGCTGTAAGTCGCCGAGCTTATTACTGCATTGATGGAATGACAAGGACGTCGGGATAAGATGTGTTGAGCTTGCCAAAAGATTGACTCACAACCTGGATATAAGACGCGCTGCATGGAAAAGGTTTTACTATTGGCAGCGTTTGAGACTCATGGGATGAGATGAGCTGTCAATCAACCTTCTTCCTTCATCACTCTTTTTGGCAATCTTTCAAACACACACACACACGGCAACAACACAGTCCTTTCTCTTTGCTTTCATGCTCTCAAAGAAACTTTCCAATTAACCCAGTGTCTCTCTCAGCCAGCCCTTTGAAGTCACTTTACATGGTTCCCTCCTGCACTTGTTCAGTGCGGATCTGAATGGACTTTTCTGTCGCATTTTGTTGTCTTGTGTTGTCTGCATTGAGTGGCCCTAATCACACTTATTGTGCAAATTGGTGGATCTGAGAAAGCTCACAAAAGCTACTGAGAAATCTAAAGTACTCTATAGTATAAGAAGTGTCACTGCATTATAAAGAACTCATATAAACAAAGAGTGCAGCTTAGGATTTTGAATATTTACCTTCTGAATGTGCCACGAACTTCATCCTTATCGGTCACATTCAAATCAGTCAAAGCATAGCAGGGAGCCATATCTAAAGTACAGTAAGTCAACAAATGACTTCATTCTGTGATAAGATGATTATTCACTCAACATTTTAATTAGTTATACTTTTTTCAGGCTTTCTTTCCATGACTTATATTTGATATATTATAGATTTGTTGAATACCTGTAGCTGGAATTTCTCCATTTGTAGTTTTTGAAAAATACTGTTCTCTTTGTTTACCTTTTCAAATGTGTCTGTGTACCGCCCTCCATCAGTTTTCTCTCCACAATGCACATGTTTGCGTGACTCCCTTTGTCAGAAAGAGCCGGAGAGACGAGCAATCGAGGCCAAGAGCCCCAAGAGACTGTGTGAAGACAGCTGTGTTTTATCAAGCAGATAACAAAAAAATGATATTTGGCAGTTTTCAAACATACTTCCATGGTTGCTTAATATGGGTGGGAATATCTGGCAATTTCATGACTAGATTAGATTCAGATTGTTGGTATTTGGCTTGATTTAATACCGATTCCTAATTCAAGTGTCACCTTGGTCTCCAAATCCAAGCATCTGTGGGATGTGCTGGAAAAACAATTCCAATCCATGGATTACCCACTTCACAGTTAATAAGACTTGAAGAATCTGCTGCTAACATCTTCATGCTGGATTCCACAGAAAACCCTCAGAGGTCTTATACAGTCCAGGCCTCGGCAGGTCAGAGCTTTTTAGCAGCATGAAAGTGGACTTTCACTATATTAAGCAGGTTGTTTTAATGCTGTGAGTGATCGGTGTATATTTTGGCTCTTATTCCTCCTCATACGTGCCAAACCACTGATTGTCCTTTGCTCAGTGAGCTGCAAGTGAAACATAGCTGATTGTTAAGCCAAATGGTTTGGACGATTTGATTGCTTGAGTAATAGAAAAAAGCAGGGAAAAGGTGTGTGAGAGGAGGCAGTTTTTTATTTTTATTGAAGTGATTTATGAAGACCAGATCTCCTTGAAGATGAACTGCAGTCGAACTCTTACATGTGTGTGCAGTTTCATAGATTCTTGTGTGGATCTTTTTTTTTCACCCACATCTACTGTTTGTATATCCAGAAGGTTCAAAACTGTCAAGTGTTGTCCACATGAAATATTCTCTACAGCATCATTTGGAATTTGTTTATTTCCTTATACCGAAATATCATAAGAGTCAATCACAAAAAGTCTACAGTTTCTTTGACTTTTGTCAAGATAATGGCAAAGTAATAATATTAATTTCCATTACAGTTGAATGAGTGGAATGAATATTGAGAGAAATCCTAATATGAATGCTTTCCTGTGCTCATAAACTACAAGAGCTTGCTGTCTTTGTCCTTCAGCATTTTGTTTCTACATTGCAAGAGACAAAAGAGGAGTTTGCATCATCCCCACAGAGGATCAGAGGGATCACACTGTCTCATTTAGTAGAGGATCTATCCATGGTTTCCAGTACCTGCTGTGGTAAAAGGCCAGTAAGAGCAGGGTGATGTAAGAACAGATTGGTGTGTCAGTTCCTCAGCTGGGAGCTAGCTACATCTACTAAGTGAATATCAACTAACTGTGGCGAAGAGATGTGAGTTCTGGTTATGAATTCGTAAATGCTGAAAAGTCACAGATTTCAATGTGTGTCTAAGTACAACAGATCAAGCGGTTATAAGAACTGCCTCATTGAGAGCGTGTCTCTGTAACGACTAATTTTAGGAAACAAACCCTGCTCCCTCTGCAAAAGTGAATTCATTTATTGGATTTATTTTTGAAAGATTGAAAGAACAGAAGCGCCATCTACTCTTTGAACATCACTACAGTGGGATTTTATCTCTGTGCAGCATCTCGAGGAAATATGAAAATTTCTGGAAGCACTGATGTGTATTGTGACTCTTCTATATTTAAATTTTTATTTTTTTCACATCATTGTTCTTCACAATTGGAGTCAAAGCAGTGGGGATCAGTTGTGTCATTTAAGGTGTACAGGTCTGAGATCAAACCTTTACGCTTTTTTTTTTTTTGCAGCAGTAGCAGCAGGTGCAGCTTCTGCATTCTCTCGCTCTCAACTGTAATGAAGTTGCCTGCCAGCTGAACCCAGTTTCGGCGCAGCAGCATGAAAATCGGTCTGTCCGGGGCTTCTCATTACTGCAACGCAGTTTTGTTTACGAGCTAAACTGCTCACCGCAAAGTGTCAAACTTCAGCCAAAAGGCCATGTTTCACATTCCAGCCCATTATACTGCAGCTGTACTGCGTCAACTAGAAATGCCCTAAACTAGCTCAGGGCACATGTTCTGTGCTGAATACGTTCTGTTATAGTGTGTGTGTGTGTGTGTGTGTGTGTGTGTGTGTGTGTGTGTGTGTGTGTGTGTGTGTGTGTGTGTGTGTGTGTGTGTGTGTGTGTGTGTGTGAGTGCACTGTGTGTGTGTGTGAGTGCATGTCTGTGTAAGGTGCAAATATGTGCTTTGTTTGTATATGAGTGTTCTGTGTCCTTATCTTCTCTACTGTGATATTGCCCGGCGCTAACAGTGACGCTTTCGCCCAAGATACTGTTAACACCGAATGACCTCCTCCGCTTTGGTATTCATGAGATCGTCCTCTGTTTATTTGACCATAGATTGACACGACTTTTTTAAGTAGAGCTACTGCCTTTAATTTTTTATTTTTTTTTG
Organism: Amphiprion ocellaris; assembly: GCF_022539595.1. Classification (NCBI taxonomy): domain Eukaryota; kingdom Metazoa; phylum Chordata; class Actinopteri; family Pomacentridae; genus Amphiprion; species Amphiprion ocellaris. The sequence continues at coordinate 6,157,881 of NC_072768.1, forward strand.
TCTAGCTTTAGAGAATGCAGATATTAATGGTCCTCTGTTTTGACTGTGGTGATGAATATCCCTCTACCTGTCAGATAGTGATAGTTTGTCTTCTCTCTTGTCGTCCTCAATCAGAGAGCCAACTGCTTCCAGGGAACAACTTCACCAGTGAGTGCAACATCCCTGGAAACTTCATGTGCGGAGATGGGAAGTGTGTCCCAGGCGGGTGGCAGTGTAACGGATTACCCGACTGCTTCGACAAGAGCGACGAGAAAGGCTGTCGTAAGTTCCCGTTTAGACTCCATTATCAAATCCCCTTTTTTTTAGCCATCAACTCTGCCTTAAAGCAGTGCAGCCAGATTGCCTATTTGGAGTCACGTCATGTCTTGTAAACTCCTGAACTCTTCTTGCTATCCACTATTGCAGCAGTAGTTCTTCTGCCTTCTCTATTCATAGAGCCATAAGGGCCATTTAAAGCTAATTTTCTGCCAACTTAAATGAACTTCCCCCCTCAATCCTCAAGTCGTTCTCTCCACCAGCGTGCACCCGGCCTCCTCCTGTTCCAGACCCACGGCCGCGGTTTAGCACCAGGGCAAAACTTAATACCATCAAAGCAAAGGCCGATTACTTCTGTGTGCAGGAATAGTGGCGCATACATAATTCTACTGTAAGGCTACGGTAATAGCTCAGTTTTGATCCTCACATTTAGTTGGCTTTGATCTTTCTGGTCTGCTGCTCCTCCTTTTTCTCCCTCCCGTCTCAGCAGGAGCTGTGCACAAAGATGGGATTGCTGATGAAGATTGACTTTGAGGTTCTGCCACACTAAATGGAATCCCCCCCCATCTCCCGATATATTCATCTCTCTAAATGTCTCACACGCCATGTTTTTTTCACTCCTCCCTGCGCCATTCCACTTTATCTCGTCTGATTATTTTTTTGGCTTTTGGCTTTTAATTTGTTTCGTAGAGGCTTGTTTTCAGTTAGATAAATGTAAACTTCTTCTTGCTGCAGATTCTTTATTTTATTCTGACCCAGCTCGTTCCAATTCACATATGGTTCGTCCTTCGTGCCGTCGCCTCTCTTCATTTTCTTCTTTTCTTGTCCTCGAGCAGTCACTTCTCTCACTGTTCTCTTTTGATGGCAGCTCGGGGAGCCGGCAGATGAAGTTGTGTCCCATGGCATATACACAGACACACACAGACACACACAGACACACACAGACACACACAGTCCACACCGTGAAACTTCTGAGTCATCGGTCATCTCAGTTTGCAATGTCTCGGTAATTTAACTCATATATATGTAGGGATTTAAATGAACTTTCTTGTATTAGACTAGCCTTTTCCTTATGATATATTTGCCGCTGACATCGCTGTGACTTAAAGATACTCTGTTGCAGTAATGAACTGCCTACATGTTCAGGTTCGCGCCCCAGATTCTCATCACTCATGACCTTAAACTGTCAGCAGCTGTCAGACCTGGAAAACAGTTTCCACATGCATTTGGAGTGTTTGAATCATTTTAAGACACATTCAGTGTTTTATCTAATAATGCAGTGCATGTTAGGGTTACAAAGCACAAATTAGATTTTACTTAAACCTACAAACAAGCGAGACTGTTTTTAGCCCGTTGTTGACACTGTATATTGTATACTGCTAAAGATAAAAGCAACTTATCCGAAGGCATCACACTCAGCCTGCCTCAGTTGTCAGAGGACTATTTGTGTTTGTTGTAGACATCTACATTATCTGCTCTGGCGTAAGTGGGCCTTATTATCCTCAAATAGATGGCTGGTTGTCAGTCGATATCTTCGGCGACAGCCTCATAAAAATCCCCAGATAAACCTCTCCTGCTCCATTAGGGGCTCCGCAGAGACAGACAGAAAGACAGACAGACAGACAGATGGAGAATCAAGGGAGTAAGAGAAGGAGAAGGGGGCAGAAAGGAAGCCTCATTATGGTGGCTTCAGCAGGAGTTTAGTCCATATGTGTGTGCGTGTGTGTGTGTGTGTGTGTGTGTGTGTGTGTGTGTGTGTGTGTTATCTGAGGAGAACACAATGCCTGGAAACTTTGCAGCACTGGATTTCTCAGCAAGTAGAATCATAATTAGTCACCCCCCTCTACGAAAACACACACACACACACACACACACACACACACACACACACACACACACACACACACACACACCATCAACACAGTTATGTATACATCTAACACAGGGGGATGGTAGATTTGCTATCAGTAAAGACAGTTTGTTGACTTAGCTTACTCTCCTTCTGCCAGTGAGCTCCACGAATAGTGGGCTTGAATGCAGACTCCTCAGCTTTAATTTGTAGGGATATATTCCTATCAGACCTACCTTTACATAACCAGAAATCACAGAGAGTATCTGGTGCTTTCGTTTGCAATCACAGTCATTACCGTGGAGGCAGAGCAGTGTTGACCATTGCAGGATATTCAATTTCCTCCCATTTGTAATATGAGCAGATGGCTCCTGTCAGGATGTTTCCAGGATCCATACACTTTAATTGTTCATCTGTGTGAATCCTGCGTTGTTTTTGATCACTTTTAAACCATGCAATAGCATCTTTTTTGTAGCAAACCTGCACTTTTTTGTGTCTGCCTGTTAGGACAGTTTGTGCTTTGCATGCATATATACACAGTGACTCTGTAGGTATAATATGCATGTGTGAACATATAAAATCCTCTGGTACATTTTTCAGCCCAGACCGGTGCCTATTTTTACCACTTGCATTTGCACCAGAAGACAGCTGTAGTTAAAGAGTAGATCCTCTATAAGCCCATGCTGTTCAGCCAGCAGATTGTGCTGATGTGGATGTCTCAGATCCGAGGAATACTTATCCAGTGCCTGAGGTAAAGGTCATATGTGGTGACATCTCCCTGGTGCCTCATTAATGAGAATTTTGTTTTTGAAAACCCACGTAGCTAAAGGGGGGAAACACAAAGAAGAACAAATCAGTTTTGACTCCTACAAATTGCTTAGTTTAACATGTAAACAGCAATTTAATTCTGAATCCACATGAAATCTGTGAGACTCGGACACTTGTTATGCAGCACCTTCATGCTGACTCACTTGCACAACACTGGAGAGCATCGGTCCAGTCAGTTTAAAAGTGTTTTGCAACATAGATCCACCCACACTTGAACTCAGGATGACACTTTCTGTTAGATTTTCTTTTTTCTTTTACCAGCAGTAGCTTTGCCACAAAAATAAACCTTTCTCTGTCCTTTTTTTTTTGTTTACCTGACTGTATTTCATTTCAGTAAGTGAAGAAGTTTGAAAGACAATCATGCAAACCTAGTCGGCATTTGCTCTCCTTAATCCTTTATTTATAGTTGATGTGTCCCAGTCTGCTGCACCTGACAGGCCGAGGGAATTGTCTCTTAAATGGTCAAGGATGCTTATTTACTGAGAAAAGGCAGGCTTCTATCTTCCTCCCAAACCCTGCTGCTCTTGTTTGTTTGTTCCTCTAGTCCCCTCTAGCACAAGGGTCAACTCGAGTCATGTAAATAGTTTTTTGCTGGCTTTTAAATAACAGTCTGGGCTGAGGGAAGAGAGGCAATATCTCCAGCCTGAGTCTTATTGCATTAAAGATGCAGCTTATTGTATTACAGTGCAGCTACGTAAGGCCAGGACCCCCAACAGACAGTTTTTTTTATTATTATTATCAAATTCCATTTCTTATGGAGTCCACCCTCCACTTTGCTTCACAAAAATTTAACTGCATTGAGATGAAAACATGTCTGTAGTTTTTGAAAGTATCTGGAGAATCTGCTCTTTGTGGGTCGTGCTTGTATGTGTATGTTTTGGCAGATTCAAGGGGTCTTCAAGTAAAGATTCAAAGACAGGCCGCTGAATAATTCCTCACACAAAGAGGTCAAAAGTACCATCCTTCTCTCTGGTGTCCGTAACCCCAGCCTGAGAGAGTGTTAGATGAAATGGATGCTGACAGAGGAGAGAAGGAGGAGAGCTGACTGAGCTCACTGGGCCTCAGAGCCAGGATTAGCCTCTTTGCCCTTGTCTGGGCAGGGCATGAGCAGGCAAGAGAGGAGAGATATGTAGCAGGGCCGAAAGGGTGAGTGGACATGATGTACGAAGCAAGAAGTAGGGAGACGGGGGGGGACAGCAATGCAATGAAAAGGAAGAGAAAAGACAGAGAAGCATATTTCAAATCAAGGATTGTTCTGCAGGTCGGAGGCATTTCTCTGGAGGAATCCATGGAGTCAGAACTCTATGCTCACAAACTTCTGTGCAACTTCAACTTTTACTGCACTTTGAACCGCAGGGACCATGAGTAAACTTATTGGCTCTCACAGAACCAAGATCGGAACTTAAGAACCGTATAAAAGGGATGCTCATCTCATAATTTTCTGCTCAAACCCACATTATTTGCATGGCACCATCCCTATATTAAAGGCTCCTGTAATTGTTACTCGTGGCCACAGAGGCGCTGTAGAGAAAATGTTACTTTGTCTTACTTCTCACCAGTCATAGACATGTTAAAGTTGTAGTGGGAAGTCGCTCAGAAGTTATATTGTTAAGTGGATCCACTGTTTTAGAGTGCAGAAAACAACCAAAGCTAACAATTACCATCATATTTAACACAGAGTATGATATCTATCCAATAATCTATTTTTACCTGAGGTAAAAAAGTGTGAAGCTGAGTTTTTATTTATCTGTTGTGTGATCAAGCAAACAGTTTATGCCATATAATGTTGCTTTACCACTCAACTGATTTGAAAATTATGTGAAATGCACTGGACAACCCAGTAACGGCTGTTCCTTCAGGCCTTTCACCAATTCAGTCAATGGGGGAACCACAAAACACAGCCAGCAGGGCTGGTGTTTTGTAAGTTCGTTCAGAAGTCCCCTAATACTTCATAACAGTAAAGGACATAACCATTTGTAGTTTTCATTACCTGTTCTACTGTTTATTGATACAGTCTGCTCCTCATTGCAGTTAACAGCGAAGTAAATTCTCCTGTTCCCTGGATTAGCCAAATATTATCGCATTATCGCTCTCTGCAGTCATAACTCTAAATCCCAGAGCAACATCAATGGTGCTGCTTCTTTCTTTTGAGTGTGCTGACCTTCTCAAAATGCTCATGAGATATTGGGTTCAAAAAGGAGCTTCTAAATGCTTGTGAACAACAAAGTTCTCCTCAAAATCGCTAGAAAGACTCCTGAGACAGATTGGTGCAAGATTTCGATATCGCTGCGTACACACTGCCAATTCTTCACCAAAATCACAGTGGATAGGGAAAAGGTTGCGAAGATTAGGAGAGTGTGTGTTTATGTGATAAGAAAAGTGACCAGTGCATTGATTCTTAACTCAGAGAGTCACATACTGTTGGAAGATATTTATTTTTTTCTTGTTTTATGTCCTGCTGTGTTCTGCTCCGCTTTGTTTGGCGTAGGTATTCTTTGTTCTGAAAGTGGGGGTTTTTTTGTTGTTTTTTTTTTTTATGTGGCTCTGTGTGGGTGTGCAATTTAGGAGGACTCGGTGGAAGAAAAAGCAGGTAGGATTAGGAGTCTGTGGGACTTTCACTGCTCTAGGTTTGTTGTTTTATCCTCAGCTTAAAGAAAAGTCTTCCAAAAGAACAAAAATAATTGGGAATAAAATATATGAAATATGGAGCCTTAATATTAGGGATAGTAGAGAAAGGTTCAATGGGACTGGTGAATTCCCTGAGCATAATGGTTGACTGATCAATAACCTGGTGTAATTAATACCAAAGAACAGGAATTAAATATTCATTAGGGTCTTACGTACAGTCTGTCACTCTGCTTCTGTCTCCTGCTCCATCTCTTAACGTCTTTTCTCTCCTTTAGATTGAATGCCATCCTTGCTCCATTGATATTTGCAAATTAGGAAAAACGACTGCTTGGAAATCTTCAAAGGAATAAGAAATGCCGCCTTGTCATTTTAGAATACAATGCTGGTCTCCTACCACTTCAAACGATGCTGTTTTAGCATTATGTTGCTTTCTATGATGAATATTGCAGCAGTGTTATTATCTGACAGATCACGCGGCGCTTTTGCATTATATGCCCTGACTTTCTTCCCCTTTTATCAGAAATCATTGCTATATTACCGATATTTTGCACATGCGCTCACTGTATAGGCACATTTGCTACCTCATGTAGCTCAAAGCTTGATGGCTTTGCAGAACCCCACTGGCCCATAAATGCTTGGATCTTGAGATGAATGCGGCTCTGTAATGTTCCAATGCCTCTTACAGAAGGCAGTTGTACAATGAATGTGCAGAACCCAGACAGTGAAATGTACAGAGTGATTATTTTGACTCCGAGGCCCACTAGACTGAAGCTAGCCATGCCCTTCTTGCTTACACCCTGACTCCATTACCTATTGATTTCTTCCCTTCAGAAATGCTCAGCAAGGTCAGAGGAACCTTTGAAGTCCTCGGCTGTCTCTACTCTTTCTCTGCTCCTGTTCTCTCCTCCTCGCTCACTGTGTTTTCTTTCTTGTAAGTCTGTTCTTCCACTCCTTCTCCCCACTCTGTCAATCATGCATGGCCATCATGACTGAGCCTACCTGTGCTGAACAAGTTATTCTGTTCTCTAAGGAACCAAGGAGAGAGAAGGAAAGCAGAGAATTGTGGAGGGCATAGAGGTGCGTATTGCATAGCAGACTATCTGCAAGAATCGTGCTGTCGGATGCAACCTGACATGAGTCTTGAAGCCACAGGGGAGATGAAGATAAACAGCAGTGTTCTGTTTCCACCTTATGCAAGATTATCAAATGATTTACTCTTATTTCCAAAATATACCGTGGACTTTTGGCTAGGATTAGATTTTGTTTTACCTTTAGATTGTGAAAAAGTTTTAATATTTTTTGTCTTTGTTGCATTTTTAAATCCATTAAACAATTGCGACGTGGATGTTTAGTGAAAACAAATGAATATTTACAATTAAGGACTCATTATAATTATGTGAAATTGTAACAGAGACAAAAGTAAAACAGAGCCAAATAGTTTTAGACTGAGAAGAGGTTGTAGTTTATTTTGTCTTTTAAACGCATGACACACGGATGTTTGGTGAAAAAAAAATTTTTTTACAATTAAACGTCACTATAATTATGTGAAATTGTGATAGAGACAGTAAAACATAGTCAAATAGCTTTATATTGTGAAAAAGTTTTTTTTGTATTTTTTTTTTTTTTTTGCATTTTTAAGTCCATTAAACAATTGTGACATGGTTGTTTGGTGAAAAAGTATAAATATTTACAATTAAAAGTTCTTAGTTATGTGAAATTGTGATGGAGACAGTAAAACCGAGTCAGATGCCTTATAGATTGACAAAAGCTTATAGTATATTTTGGATTTTTTGCATTTTAAAAACTATTTAATGCATGACACATGGATGTTTGGTAAATACAATATAATTGTTTACAATTAAAAGTCACCATAGTTATGTGAAATTGTGATGGAGATAGTAAAACAGAGCCATATACCTTTAGATTGTGAAAAAGTTTCAGTATTCTTTGTCGTTTTTGTATTTTTAAATCCATTAAACAAGTGACACATGAATGTTTGATGAGAAAGAATGAATATTTACAATTAAGAACTTACAACTGTGTGAAATTGTAACAGAGACAGTGCAACACAGTCAGATACCTTTAGATTGTGAAAAGTTTTAGTATTTTTTGTCTTAGCATTTTTAAATCCGTTAAACAATTGCAACATGGATGTTTGGTGAAAAAGAATGAATATTTACATTTAAGAACCTTTATATTTATGCAAAATTGTGAAGAGACGACTGTCAAATACAGACTGGTTAGTGTGCTTGTTTCTTTTCCCGTGCTTGTGTGTCCTCCAACTGTGTGTTTCAATGTGCACCACCCATGTTTTTCTGCTAGTGATAGTTTTACCTCAAGGAATCAGCCCGACTGTTAACCTCATTCGTTTTCATTTGTGCTGCTCAGCTGAACGCTGGAACTAAGTTTGGAAGCCGTCCAACACCCTGCCTGCTTTTTTTTTTTCGTAAACAACTTCTACAAAGGCTTAGAGGAGAGAAATAAAATTTGGCATGAAAGTACAGCAGAAACAGTGACGACAGAAGGGCTGAAGATGGGATGAAACGGGCGGTTATGGGTTGGAGAGGGAGGCAGAGGAGCTGAAGTGGATCAGCATGGCCTGGATCAACAGCGGGGTTTAAATCAGAACCATAAAAGTCCAGAATAAAACAACGCCTTTACAGGATTATCAAAGGCAAATTAATACATTTCTGTTTTAACATCTCTTCCACCCTCAGTTTGCTCCATCTAATTAATTTTTCGTCCTTTTTGCTCTGAAAAAAACATTCAGCTCAGGGTATGAAGGGATGTGCAACCTTGAAATACAGCTAAGCACATTAGCTCCATCCCTCCAACCAGCTCTGTCTCTCCCATCCACAAAATTTCCCTTCTTGTGCTTGCCCTTCATGTGACTTCTGAGCTAATTTAGAGCACAAACACTGGGTCAGATGAATCCTAGCCAGCAGTAGAAGTGGTAATGAGGATTCAGATGAGGGAGGAAGTGAACGAGGGATCTCGGAGGAATAATACTGATGTCCTGGTAGCTATTCTCACCAAGTGAATGAAAAAAAAACACAATCAGGATTCCAGGCTATGCAGAGAAATAGGAACTTTACATTTTTCTAAGAAAAAAAAGAAAAAATACAAGATATTTTAAGAAGATCCACACACAGAATAAAGGATTATGTTTCCTTTGCAGCAAGATGAATTTCACTCCTCAGCAGCATGTGTTCATATGTTTGTTTTATGTCTTTTGCTATGTGTTTTTTCCTCCCTGGAGTCTAATGAATGTGATGTACCATGCAACATGAGATTTAGGTGTTTCAGGCCTTTGCTGTCCAGGTAAACAAAGGCTTCCCGGAGTATATACACACATAGATCGGGCACTATCCCTGCTTCCTCCCGCATTCAGCGGATTACATTACATCCCAGAGATGGGGCGCTTCAAACCCTTGTGGTTGTTGTGCCGTGCCCTCCCTCCCTGCCCCCCTCTCTTGCTACACATAATCGCCACAGCTTGAAAGAGCTCATAAATCAGCCTACCACAATATGTTGTAGAGGGAAAAATGTGCGCCCCTGGCATTTGAGACGGCACAATGCCAACCTAAGAGCGGGCCAATTCCAGTCTTTTGTATTCAGCGTGGAGAGAGAGAAAAAAACACAAAGAATGTTTGGTGGCTGGCTTTGAGATTTCTAGTTTGCCCACTCACATTTCCCTCTCTGTGTGTTTGCATGTGTGGGTTGTTCGGTCCTTTTGTTGCCCCGTAGTGTTGATAATATTTAGCGTGCTATTCCCGATCTGGCATTAACTCTGAGTCTTATTCCACTTACATCCTAACAGCATCCTTCTTGTAATTGGTATCTTTTCCTTTGTCTTTCTCCAATAAAGACTGCTGCCACAAGAGCAACTCTCACGCAAAGTCATTTTGACAACTCTAAACTTTGGTATAATATTGCACATCACTGAGAGGGAATACAGAAGTAGTTTAACAAAGGCCAGAGTGGAGAGACTGAGGTCTGAGAGATGAGGTGGCTCAGTAACAGTATAAAACTGTAAATGCAGCAGCAGCAGTGTCTTTTGTGTGTTTGTTTTTTGTTGCCATCAGGGTTTTAAAATTCAAACTTCACGGTGATCAATCTCAGGCAAAGGGCCTTTATTTTCTGATGTCTTTGTTTGCATCTACCTGTTATCTTGTTTTTCTCCTTTTTGCCAGGGAAGATCAATGTGTTTGGGCTAAAAGCTAGAGGGCTTAGCGCTAAACTGAGGACGCCGGGCATTGATGTTCTGCAGGCTCGTCATTCAGTCTCAGGCCTGTCCTGGGAGATAAGACCCATGGCCTGCTTAGGCTGATCAATGGTGGAATCCATACAAACACTGTCCCACGCGATTTGCTCTCTTTGTCTTTGTCATTAACTTGTTTTTCCTCCACTATCAGTACTTTGAGCTCTGGATCTTACCCTTTTACTTGTTATGCTTATGAGAATGTTATGATAAGCAACACAGAATGAAATGAGCTGAATATTAATTGGCCTGTCCAACAAAGCAGCTGCTTGACTGTTTGAACCTTGTACAACATGAAATAACATTTTTAGAACGTGCAATTCACGCAGCGTGGTGTCAGTTACATTATAAAAACTTTAAGAAAACCTTGTTGGCCTTATTGATGGGCCTGTCCCTTCCCCGGTGCGTCACAGCCAAGGCTAATGCTGTCATAAAACATGATGTAGTGCTTTGAAAAACTGCTGCATCATTCTCCCGTCACCCCACAGACTCATCCATTGTTCTTCTTTCCACCGCTTTCCCCCCCACTCCCCCCTCCCCAAACCCACCTCGATGTCCTTAGCTAAGGTCAAGTCGAAGTGTGCGCCGACGTTCTTCGCCTGCGCTAACGGCGTCCACTGCATCATCGGACGCTTCCGCTGCAACGGCTTCAGCGACTGTCCTGACGGGAGCGACGAGGAGAACTGCAGTGAGTCTCACACACGGCAACCACATCCAAGAATAGAATAGAATAGAATAGAATAGAATAGAATAGAATAGAATAGAATAGAATAGAATAGAATATCCATTATTAGTCCCACAAGGGGAAATTTACAAGAGCAGCAAAGTGACAGAAGGAAAAATCAAGAGAACACATCTATAAATTAAAGACAGGATATATACACTATATATACAATATAAATAAGCAAAACTGAAGAACACAAGGATACTAACAACAAACAGCAAATTTAAGAATATTTACACAAATGAATTGCACATTTTTAGGTGTATTTGGACGTGACAGTTTGCTAACTGTCATTAAATGAGTATGTATGGTCTGTTAGGAGCAGCACTGATTCTAAAGTCTGATACTAGCATGAAGGAAGGACCTGCAGTAACGCTCCTTCACACACCTGGGGTGATCAGTCTGTCACTAATAGAGCTGTCCAGTGCCCTCAGAGTGTCGTGCATGGAGTGGGAGACACTGTCCAGTAGGGATGTTAACTTGGCTAACATTGTTGTGGTATTTTAAGATTGAACAAAGGATAAAATTAGACAGATAGGATGTGTGAATCAAATTTAAGAGCTTACCAAATGAGGTCGGAAGACCTAACGTCTCAGCTGAAGTTATGAGTACACTAAATAATCCTGTGGAAAGCGGCAACCCAACGGAAGCTTATGGAGTCCATATAAGACATAAGACAGGAAGTTCATGCCCACTCTTTGTCTGCACTTGTGAGTTGAAACCTAGGTCATGTTGAGCCAAGCAGAAATAATTCCAACCTAGCAGAAATAAAAAAGAGGAGGTGGTCTAACTTTTGATATGATTACATTATATACATCCTGATTGGGTCTTAAGAAGATGCGTTGTGGCTTTCCAGAACAGAAGAGGAGTGTTTAAGAGAAGGTATAAAAGATGATGTAACGCTTTGTGCAGTCAGTTAAAATCTTGAGATTTTGCTCGTGTTTGTTCTTCCAGTCTCTGTATTGAGTAAACATTATTCACATCAGACTCTGAAGACTGCTTGAAGACTCTTTCTTGAAAACTTTTTGAAGACTCCAACTTTTGATCCAGAATTGATTCTTGACTATGTGTTTGACAAAGCTGCCTGATCATCACTGACCTTCAGCAGGCAGACTGAGTCACAACAACATCCTCCTTTCTCCCACCACCTGCACTGGGTCCAGAGGGCTCCCCAGGACAGAGCTGGCCTTCTCGATCAATCGATCCAGTTTCCTTTTGTCAGCAGCTGTGCCCCAGCAGACCACTCCATAAAAGATGGCTGATGCCACCACAGAGTCATAAAAAGTCTTCAGGAGTGCCCCCTGCACCCCAAAAGACCGCAGTCTCCTCAGCAGATAGAGTCTGCTTTAACCCTTCCTGTAAAGTGCTGTAGTGTGGTCTGACCAGTCCAGTTAATTGTTCAGGTGAACACCCAGGTACTTATATCCACTCTCTCAATGTCCATGCCCTGGATGTTCACCGATGCTGGGGGAGTGTGACTGCGCCTGCGGAAGTCCACCACCAGCTCTTTGGTCTTCCCTGAGTTGATCTGGAGGCAGTTCCGCTGGCACCACAAAGTCCTGCCTCAGTTCTCTGTACTCCCGATCATCATCATCTGAGATGAGACCGACGATCACAGAGCCATCAAAGAACTTCTGCAGATGACAGCTGGCTGAGTTGGACATGCAATGTGTTTGATGTCACGGTCACCAGAAATCAGTCTGTCTCGTCATACCAGTTTGTGGATAGAAGAGTAGTGAAAATGTAGTTAATTCACTTAAAATATCTGAGAATGATCCTGTAAAATCTGAGCAAAGTATTGCATCCAGCAATTTGACACATTAAAGTCATTGTAGTCATCGTGTGCTGCTCAGGCTGTAATAACAGGTGAATAATGTCTTCTGTGGCTCTGGCAGAGCTTTGTCAAATCTGAGGAAATAACCCTGCTTATCTCAGGGTGATGTCATCGGGGTTATCTCAGTTTGAGCTTACAGACTATAAATATATAACAGATTGCAATATGGGAAATGTAGGCGCTAGCACATTTGGAGCTTGACCCACAATGAGGACAAGAAGTCAGATTATCTTTGCTTCAGTTGATTTGTGACCTTTTTCATTTATCTTGTAAACTGGAAAAATTGTTTGACTGCCTCTTTGAACAAGAAATATGCTTCAGCAGTGATGTACAAAAAATAGTTTTCATTTGATTTGATTTAGTGCAAATTAATGAAATGAAAGAGTACTTAGTGAGAAAAATGTTCATTTAAATTCGGGACGCGGAAGGTAGACAAACAAAGATATCCAATTAAGATAGCAATCACCGCACCTCTGTACATCTTTTACACTTTTTCCTCTTTTCTCCTCTCCTCTTCCCTGCTTCTTCCTTCTTCTATCTCTTTTTTTGTGCTCCACTATTAGCAAATTAATGAATTAATGAAAAAATGAACTGACATCCAAACCTCCATTTTTGCAAGTTAGGTCATTTTTAAAGGGCAATGCCTCATGCAGCATACGAGCCTCATCTTATAATAGATGATTTTTAAAGAATTGTTATGAACCGTAGCAGCAGGTGGGGATTTTTTTTAAGCTCTGGCCTATTTTTCCTGATGCCACAACAGTATTTTTCATACTTCTAATGTGAATCAATTGCAATTTCTGCTGTGTCGCTGCTCTTTTGCTAATGTCAAATCCTGCTTTTGTGGCAGAGAATAATAACAGCAGTGACAAGGGTAAAAATGAAGCACTGTACTATTTCATTTTATTTTTTTTAAAGTTTTAGTCATCTTCACTTATGTGCACTCCTTGTTACTCATGACTATGCACCCTGACTTTACCCTTTTGCTTGAAACAGTAGTAGGATTTGGGTCCTTGCTGTATAGCACTGAGAGAGCACTAGGTATAGTCTGCATTATCAGGGATATAGTTTGTTCTCTCATGACCCCTTCACAGCTTTCCCAGTGGGGAATGTGAATCAAGCCAATCACTCACCATTGTCAGAGGCAGTGTTCCTAGCCTGCAGGGCCCCATGCTCACAAATCTAATCTAGCCATTTAAATGGAGCTTTGCTCCATGCCCCCAGCACATACTGCGTCACGACTGTGTAATTGTCTGGATCTTCTCACAAGATAATTATGCCTCATTTTGCAGAAGCTAGAACAAAGACTAAAACCGGAACGTATTCTGAAAAGGAGTGGTAGTGCTCTGAATGATTTTAAATGTTTTCAAAAGTTTTATTTTCTTCTGCATTTTGAATTTCAGTTTGATTTTTATCAGACTCCACCGATCAAACACTTCACTAGCTCACACAGTTTTTGACGTTGCATTTCTTCTCTGAAAATGTTCATGAAAACCTAATACTCGTGTTTTTTTTTTTTTTTTAATTAAACATATCAAAGTATTGCAGATGGAATGGGATCAAAAAATATACAAAATAGACTTCTGACAAACTTCACATGCTACCACAACAGAATATTAATTAAACATGCTTTTGAATAATTTGTTCATGCTCCGAAGTTTGTTTCATAGAGGAAAAATTCCAGCTCCTGTTCCACAGATGCTGCTCATACACAGAAGGATTTTCAGCTCAAAGCTCCAAACACTTAACCCTTGATCTCTGCCCTGACTTCAACCACAGCAGGTAACCCGTTGGTGTGCTCCGAGGCTCGCTTCAAGTGTCGAAACGGCCGCTGTGTCGACCGCAGCTTCCTGTGTAACGGCCAGGACAACTGTCAGGACAACAGCGATGAGGAGCTTTGCTTGACTACAGCAGGTAAGCCGCTGAGTTGAATGTGTGAGGTGGTCATGCATGCAGGAGGGGAAAAAAAAGAATCAAGTCTTCTTGTTAAAACTGAAAATGGAACATCCACCCAGGCATGGAGAATCAGATGTAGGCACAGACTGAGGCAGAGGAAGAAGCGGTGAAGAAAAATGTGAATTGTCGCAGATGAGAGACATTCCTGATCCTTTTGATGAAGCATTTCAAACTGTTTTACCAGAGTATTGAATACCAGCTGGCACATTTTACCAACATTCAAAATACAGAAAAAATCACAACATTCAACATTTTGACAGCATGCAGTAAATCTGTGACAAAAGGCAATACACAGTATTTATATAATAAGCAGTTTAGAAAGATGTAAAATATATGAAACAGCTATAGATTCCATGCATATATTATTTATAGAAAAATACAAGGATACTACTCACACAAGTTAGTAAATAGCTATATGGTGACACATACATATGGTGGCATAGTCACTAAACACTAATGAATAAAATACTAAGTACGTAATTCATGCACCGATTTGGGGACGCAAATTAGCAACTGTCTGCTTCATCACAAACTCCAGATGGAAGGAGCACAGCAACACAGTGGTAATGTGTGTTAGGATGTTTTCATGTTCAGTCTGTAGAATAAACTAACATACAAGAGTGCAAAGTTGAAATCTGTGTCTAAAATATGCACCAGTACCAGGTTTACTGCATAAAACACATGATTTTAGATGAATAAAATGAAGCGAGTGAATGTTCAGAACAGGAATGGCATACTAATCATTTCATTGGCAGATAATAAATAGCAAAGTTTTTACATCCACTCTAATTACACAAACCAAGACTGGACATGTCGATGATAACCTTTTATGGAGAGACAAATTAGGGATGGGTAAGAATACTATAGAAGCCTTAAGGCACTGGGATTCAGTCTGTCAGAAACAGCTGCAGAGACACTAGTTATCCTTGAATCCTTGAAATAAGTTTTCTGTCATGGTTGAATGAAAAAGTCTTGAAATAGCCAACAGGCTGTACATCTTTCTTTGCTCTATTAAAGACACCCTTCAGTGAAAATCAAGTTTCTAACCTTGTTTACACGTCGATAGGTTTTGGGATTTTTGTGCTGGAAGGCACATCATAAGAGAAACAAGCAGTCAAAGCAGTGGCTCAGCATTTCTACCTTCAAACTGCAGTTTACTAATGACAGTCTCAGAAACACAGATTCAAACAGCCAAACATCCAATCCTGTCAGCTTGGATGGTGGACCTTTTCATACTGGCATTCTTCTTTCAAATTGGTTTCCAGTTTAAGCACATGCTGTATTGGATTAATATTACATAAGTCCAGTATTATGACTTTGTGTGGTGTGGAGTAGTTTTACTCTGAGCAGAGTTGTAGGTGAGCTGCTGTGCCAAGAGAGGCACAGAGTTAAATAAGGAGGCGTCAATGTAGAGTTAAACCTAAGCAATTTGAAGGCATAATGGCATACGTATTTAACATCTGATACACTGAGATTTTAGAGAGTTTTTAGGGGTGTAATTATTGTAATCAAGTACATTCTAAACAACAGCACAAACAATTTAAAGTAGGATTTTCAAGGTATGTACACTACCAGTCAAAAGTTTGGACACACTTTCTTATTTAATGGTTTTTCTCATCAACCTCATCCAGAGAATGCCAAGAGTGTGCAAAGCAGTAATGAAAGCAAAAGCTGGCTATTTTGAAGAATCTAAAATATGAAACATGTTTTGACTTATTTCACACCTTTTTGTTTACTACATAATTCCATATGTGTTCATTCATAGTTTCGATGCCTTCAGTGAGAATCTACAATGTAAATAGTCATGAAAATGAAGAAAAAGCATTAAATGAGAAGGTGTGTCCAAACTTGTGACTGGTAGTGTATATTCAGCCCAAACCTGTTCACTTCTAATGTCAAAAGTCTGCTTATGTCAACATGTTTTCACTCTAGGAGTGAAAGAATTCCACCTGTAATGTTTTAACAGTTCACCAGTTACTGTCCATTAGCTCCATCATGCTAGCAGGGTTAGCTTTGACAACTGGGCAGACACTGTGGTATTTTTTTGTGAAACATGTATGATGTGTTTACTGACACCAAACGTTTAACTTCAGTTTCAGTAAGCCTTCTCCGCTCACACTCTTTGGTTCAATCAACCAGTCACGATGTGGAGCTCTCTGTCACTGAAATAATAGGTACACTGACAACTCTGATAAAGTTTTTCCAACAAGATGGCTATGTCATTGCTGACAAAAAGAGAGAAAGGCAGCTGAAATGGCAATGCTGGCTAGTGGGTCATTTAATTTTACTGTCAGTATGTTGCATTTTTAAACTTGCTCTTGAGAGTAAACGCCTTACTTGAATCTTATCAACAGTACACAGCATTGGAGTTGCTTCACTTTTCAGAATCATGGCTGATTTGGCACCATGGATTAGATTATTCTTTGAAAGCAAATGGAAAAACTTCCATCCATCCATCCATCCATTATCTATACACCACGTAATCCTTAGTAGGGTCGTGGGGGCTGGAGTCTATCCCAGCTGACTTAGTGTGAAGGCAAGGAACATCCTGGACAGGTCACCATTCTATCGCAGGGCTGCATTTAGAGACAAACAATCACACTTGCATTCACACCTGCGGACAATTTAGACTGACCAATTAACCTGAGCATGTTTTTGGACTGTGGGAGGAGGCCAGAGTAAAATGGGAAAACAGATATTCTTTTTAAATCATCTCTGCTGTAATAGAAAAACTGCTATGAATGGTGGTAACCACTGTCACGTTTGATATGACCAAAGTTGAAATATTGGCAGTAAACTCTGCAGCAGATCCCAGATCAGGCGTAAGCTTGCGGATACGCTATTAAAAAAACTTGGAATATTCTGTCACTCAGTATGTCACACATCATCTGATATTTCTGGAGACGTCGTTTCTGCAGTCTCTGCTTCATAAAGATACAACAAAACCAGTGACAGATTAAAGTTTACGCCAAAGAAGACGTAAGCTGCTGTGATTCTACTCTCTCAACATTCCTCACTATGCCTGTTTAAGAAAGAGACACAAGCCATGGCATCATTAGTAATGATTGATGACATAGTGCTGACTTGCACTGTAACAAAGATAGCAGAAGAATGATCCCTGATAGCAAGTCTGATGCTTTTTGGCGTAGAAAGTCTCATTCGCTGGCTGGCATCACTTACATCTGGCATGCTATTCTGGCACTAGAATCAGCTACTGTCAACATTTCAGGTGTAGTTCCACAGGCAGCCTGGTGATTTCTACCAGCAGCCCAACTGTGATGTACATTTGACCCCAGGCCACCAATGTGACCCCTGTCAGGTGTTCTTTTCCCTTTCTTTTAAAACTTCTATTCATCTGTGTTCTTCTGTTGAGGTGCTGCTGTCACACTGATTTATGCTAAGAGACAAAAAAGTCTGTCAAAAACAACCAAAGTGAAAGGAGTCTGAGTGCAAAGTACAACAAAACAAGTCGACAATCACCAGTCAGCATCTATAGCCCACAAGACAGTAATGTTATTACCAGTACTGAGGCGGGCAAACTCAGCAGAAACTTGATTGAAACTCAAGAGGCAAAACATGTCTGATAAACAGGGGAGGAGCTCTGCAGCAGTAGACGTCCAAATAATGTATGAATGCAGTAAATCCCGCTGAAAGTTTTCAATGACGTTTATTTATGAGTAAAATAACTTTTCAGTTTTCCTTGGCTGTGAAAAACGACTCTGGCACTCCTGAAGAAATACAGATCAGATTATGGTTGCTGGAGGTAACTTTTCTGCTTTTGCCCACTAATGTATTACCACTCAAATCAAAATTCAATATGCTCATAGTTCCTCAATCTTTTTTTTTTATTATTTTTAAAATGTGCCTAATTAGGGAAGCTGAATTAGTGAGCCTCATTATTTCTTGTGTGTGATACTGAGAGACAGAGAGGGAGTCCATCCATAATTACAAGCCCATCCGTCTCAGACTCCGCAACCCAATGCGGAGGCACCGAGCGCTGAATAGAACTGTATTGTGATGCAGAAATATTGACTGATATCTGTGTCCACTGCACTCCATTTCCTTGTTGACAAGTGAACAATACCAACTCCATTGCCGGCTTGCAGAATGTGGTTGCGTATCATGATGGCATCTGAGGCTTTAGATCCCCAGAAAACAGATTTTACAACAAATCCTGGATGCTGTACGGAGCCGAGAACATCAGACAGCCGACTGTTGGCAGAAAACCTAATACTGGATGATTTTGAAAAATGGTCCTTCTGCTAAATACAATTTAAAAATCAATGTAGACATTTAATTCTAATAATGACTATGCGGCATTTTTTCTGCAAATGCATTAAAAAATATTATCTTTTACATGCCTGATACATTAGATTGTAAAATGTTCAGACACATTAACATGGGCTCAGTGAAGAGCTACTAAGTTGTTTATGATTACTGGTCCGAAGAACAATTACTTAACTCGATTTCCTGCCAAGTGCTCCGCCTAGAAGCAGTTTTATTAAAAGCTCCGCTATAGTTGACTGAGAGGTTTCCCAGAATGCCTCCATCAGGAAAATGTCTCCGGATGATGGAGTACCGCATGTTATCTTTTTCTTATCATAAAAATGCATGAATTTTCACCTATCCAGCAGAGTAGTTTGCAATTCAGCTCTCACCTGAAATGTGTCAGTGCTCCTACATCTAAACCAAGTCTGTTCGGATATGTGTTGCTATTGTCACATTTCCAAAGACTCCTTGTCAGCACAGATTCCGTGGTAGTATTTTGTATTTATGTAGCGCAAATGACCTAAATGTTCTCCCGCTTGTTTTTTCATATTGAATATTTGTGCAGCACCGCGTAAAGTAGAAATGTTAAGAATTTGGTGAGCTTTGCTTGGCGGTGGCCTTCAGAGTGGATCAAGGAAGAGCTGCTCACGTTTTCTTTGTTTTGTTATATATTTATTTTCTCTCATCAGCTCTGCGCTTCGATGGGAGTGGATGCATCGCTGCGGTTTGACTCTTTGCATTCCTTTCCTGTTTGCTCACACACACACACACACACACACACACACACACACACACACACACGGACACACACACACACACACACACACACACACCTTATGTTCTGCTCTGACTTTGCCTCTCTCTATAATAAGCACAGACCTGCAGGTGACAGATAAGGCATACAATATCCGCTCTAAGCCACCTGAGCATAGCATCTTCTTCCTCACTCTCTCCTCTGCTTCTTCTCCTCTTCCTCTTTACTCATAACTACTTGCTCCAATTACTCCACATTCACATCCACGATTTGAACAGCCTAGCTACAGATCCGTGTCCATGGACAGCCCATCGTCCATGGACTGTCCATGGCCGGGCTTGGTTGTCCTGCACCCGGAGGAGACAATGAAATCTACAGAACCAGCTGCATCCTTCTGGCTTTTTTATGCCTTCAGTGTTTTTATTTCCCATCAGAGCGATTTTAAACAACGTAGCACAGTTAGACACTAACAGAGCAGCACAGCTTCCTTCGCTGTTTATTGTTTTATTCGATGGGTAATTGATTCTTGGAATAGCAGAGAAGTGGCAAAGTTGCATGCGGTGCAATGTAACAACACACAATCTACTACAAATGCATTGGTGCAATCATCGCACAGTCAGATAGGAGAAGTGGGATGGTGCAACTGTAATGGATATCTGAGATAAAGAAATGGAAAGTGCACCGCATGAACATAATACAGAGAGCCGGAGATGGAGTCGCAGGAAGCGGTGAATGGCAACGTTGCTAGCAGGAAGATGGAGGTGTGTGAAGAGAGACAGGTGATTTGGCAGCGGGGGAAAAAAAGCGAGGATTTGGATAGAAGTGAATGCGGAGTAGCGATAAGCTGGAGAGGATGAGAGCTGCATCCATTGCAAGTCGAGCCCCGAGGTCGAGCAGCGTAACTCTGTAAACAGAAATGGCATGAAAGCTAGTTTTGTAAAGCTCAGCTTCTCTTTACTCCACCCAGTCTGCTTATATAGCATAGGATAGAGAGTGCAGTGGAGGGAGCACATGTTTGCTCCTGCAAAGAATTGTTGTTGAAACACCGCCGAGGGGCACACAGGACTTGGCCAGATGTTGGGGGAGCCCTCGCTGAGAACAAGAGAGCCACTCTGCATATCCAAGGAAGCATGAGTGCACAAATGCACACACACACACACACACACACACACACACACACACACACACACACAGAGTCACAGTGACGCTGCTCTGCATATTTAATTGCGAACAATAGCGCTGTAACCTTCACGCAAAACTTCCTGAAGGTCGAGGCTCTGACAAGTTTGCAGACTCAGAACAAAAGTGATGAGAGCATTTTCAAAAGTGGTGAGAAATCCCTTTAGAGTTGTTTAAGAAAAGTAGTTGATTTAAAATGCTCACATTAGCATCTCTCATTACACATTAATTAAAACAAGTACACAAAGAGTGTCAGATGGCATGGTGACTGTGGGAGAGTGTGACTGTGATTAATGCTCACGCCTCTTCTATCACAAAAAAAAAGCTTCATCTTGCCTTTTTATTTTAAGTGAAGCTCAGAAGAGGACAAACGTGAGTAACAGTAGAGAGTGAACAGACGGGTAAGTGATATGAAGGTAGGAACAGAGGGCCAGGGGACGATCTGAGGGCTTCCACAGCTCTCAGCTGGCTTTGTGAGGTTTGTTTTTTTTTTTTTTTTTGAAGATAAGGCATGCTTTGTATAGTCACAAGCATCAAAGAAGAGTGTTGTGTACTTGTGTACTATAAACTGTGTGAAGTTGTGCTATTGAAGCTCTAAAATCCTGCATTAAGTTCCATGATGTAGCTTTCCACATCACGTGAAGAAGACGTACGCTCTTACTCCTGTGAGGATTGGCGTACATTTGTCTGTGAATCTGTCTGTCAGTGTGAAACATTACTCAAAAACGGATTTGGATGACATTTTCAGGGAAGGTCAGAAATGACACAAGGACCACCTCATTAAATTTTCGCCATGTCGCGGCTTTCCCATTGTGAGATATAGCTGCTGGCATGGCGATGCTGTAACCATGACAACAAGTGAACACTGTGTCAGTTACCTGCTTATTTCGAAAAAACAGATTCATCTTTCTGTTCTTCATTCCTTTCTTCAGGAAACACCATAAGAGCTCGTCTCCATTCCAGCTGCTTCTACGTTTAGACACATCCTTTGGTAGACAGCAACAATGTGGAACCGTTTTCCTTCATCTTTAAGTGAATTTTCGGACTTTTCGGTAGCATCTTCGTCATGTCAAGCAGCTGCTTCTTAGATAAACACTTCCTGTGTCGCTGGAATGGTGACAAAATAAAAGCCCATAACATTAAAAAAATACACCTTCCAAATAAAAGCCTGGAGGGCACGGTTATTTTAACACTAGCAAAATAAAGGCTTGCCAAAAGCGATGAACTGAACAACAGACCTTTATAAGAGTAATTTACGTACATTTTGGTATCCATACATAACAGGCACATGCATAACACGTCTGTGCTCAGCACAAGGTCATTTTTTATTAAAGATTTCATCCGTCGGAAATGATACGTCTACTGTGCGGCCTTGGCGGAGTACTGCGCTCTCTGAGTGCTTTTCTAGTTTTAATATTCGTGCAATGATTGGATGAATACAATGCAAAAAAAATACTTAAATGATTCACAAACCTCATATCTCTGGAGCTCGTTCTGCAAACCAAAAATGGTTCAGAAGTGTTGACATTCCGCACACATCTTGGAATACATTTACATTGTTTGCCGGCTAAATCTATTTCCATGTGATTTAAATTACATTGAATTGTAAACAAAATTATTTATAGTCTTTTGGCTCAAGGGGTCTTTTGCATCGCACTTACAATGAAAGGATTACACCCAAGGGTGCGTCTTTGTTTTCATGCTGCCTCAATGCGGTGCTGTATGCTGTGCATATTGTGCTATATCCAGACTCCTATAGAGACAAGCAGGAAGCCGAAAATATCTCATGCAAAATCCTGCATCCTGTGTGGTCCAGAAACAGAACAACAGATTTTTTTTCTGTTTCATTATGGTCTGCACTAGTGTCCCCATTAGAGTAATAATTGACCTGCGAGTCCTCAGTGAACTGTCAGTCAGGGAGAGATGCTGGGTGCAAAGCTGACATGTAACATTAGTCTGCTGCACGAGTGTACTGTCAAAACACTGGCAGCTGACATCACCCCTGACCCTGATTGGTTTGATGAAAATAAACCCACCCATTAAATCCAGCCAAAGATCTGCAAAACTAAGTGGCACTTTCATACAGGGCACGACTGTGTGTAATTAAACCAGCCAATTCCTTTTGTACATTTCGATAAGCCTCTCAGTGAGAATCCCTTGTTTTCACAGTGCTTGTCAGGGGAATATTGTAAAAAGTCAGTCCAACTAAAACACGCGAATAAGCTTCATTTTGGCCACCATCGGCACATATCCACAAACCCTCTGTATCCCCACCGACATTACAATAAGCAGTTTTAACCTTTCTGGTTTGTGTGTGCTCTGAGAAGTCAAATCCCTCATTTTAAACTCCAGGGATGCTCCCCTCCCACAGAGAGTAATCTGCAGCTTTCTATTTGTTATATCCTCCTAAGGCTGTGTAAGAACTCCTCGATAGATCCACTAGCACTGCATCTCCTGTTTTGCATAAGCACTATGTATTCAAGAACCTGTCTTCACAGCCTCGCCATTTATAGAGCCAATAAACACCAGTAACTCAGACAGAGCTGTATATGCAGCAACTGCGTGCTGACACCTAGCAGTAACTTCTGCCTCTCCATCTCCATTACGGCTGCCAGTAAAACCGCCATTAATACGTAGTGTCAGTCAGACATATAAAGAACAAAAAATGTCAGAGTGATTAAAAGTCCCTCAGCTTGTATTTACTATTGGTATCCTTTTAGCTTGCTGATGGCCTCTCACACAGCCACATCCTCTCGCATTGATTGCTGCCAGGCTTTGGCCCCCAAATAATATCGGCGCCGTAGATTAAAATGACAAGTTAATCCATGGGCAGTTTTTTTGTGCTGGAGATGTGTGTGACGCTGAGATGTTGGTCTGCTCATGCCCTTCGTCAGCGGCGCTCTGAGAGCTGGCAGAGAGAGAAAGGTGTGGGAGGGAGCGTGAAATGGTGTAGGGGGATATAATGGCAATAGACTGAGGTGTGGGAGTGGAATGTAATAGTGCCAGTTTATCAGAGCCAACGCACACTCGACAAGCACAAATAGGAGAGGTTGCACACGTCAACGCCCATGGATTTGAACTCTGGAAAAGTTTCAGGTTTTTGCTTTTTGGTAGCTTAAAGTGTGTTCACAAAGAAGTACTGAGGGACTCTCGAGCTGTTGGTCCGCAAGAGAGGAAGGCCAAGAAGTTGGCAAGATGCTGTGAGCCGCTGCTGGCAATGCTGAACTGAGGGGGTGTAGCTTCCTGTTTCCTTCGTTTAAATTGTAGATAAAATCGTTTTCTGCGTAGCAGGAGTGTGTGTTCTTATGTTAAAATAAATACTGTAGCTTCCAACTGTGTGTGAGCTTGACTTGAAGTAAGTGCATGTTTTCTGTGCTTTAACGGAGAATATGTGTGCGCTTGTTTCATCTTTTATCATCCTTTCCCACCTCCTCCCACTCACCAAGGCTAAGTGTCATTCCTTTCAGTGTTCTTGTTGTTTAAAGGCCTCGTTGCCATTGGCTATGGCCGCACAGGGGGGTCACTCCCGGGACCAGAGTCTGCATGAATCATCCCCGTCCTTGAATCAGGACCAGTCAGCCGTCGCCGCTCAGGCTCCTGTAAATTAACAACCTTTCCCTGCCAAACCAGTCCTCGTTCTGTAACCATGGTGATGCCGGTCAAGTGACGACCTGCACCCACAGACTAGTGGAGGAATTTCACTCCAAACAATAGTTCTACTGTTGCTGTGGGGTAGAGTTGTTCTTTTTTAATGGTGCAATATATACAAAAAAAAACAAGACAAAAGACAGAATCAAACATTGGTGAATGTATCGGAACATTTCAGACATTAAGAAAAGGAAGAAAGAAGAGAAAGGAAGACAATTTATGACAGGGCGGTGTGCTTTCAGAGCAGTATTTTTCTTTTCTAAACTAAAAATATTGGAAGAAATTGAAGTTAATGTTCAAAAAAATACATGCTTATAACAGATATTGTCTTTTGCTTGTTTTTTTGTTTGATTCACAGCATTATTGTTGCATTGTTGAGATATTTACTGCAATGGATTGACCAGCAGGAAGAGTGCGGTCTACTTTTACAGGAAGGTGGAGTCATAACAAGTAATGCACCGGACAATTTGTCAAGATTAACTGTTGATGTGTCCCTTAGAGGCAGGAGGGGTATTAGGATGCAAAGAGGAGAGATAAAATGTCAGTGATTGCATACCAGAGGTGTTGGATGAGAGTGCAGTGCCAGGTAATGTGGAGGAAGGTGTCAGGAAATGTTTTGTGTGCAGTTAGAACAGCTTGCAGCACTTTCCCATTTTGAACATTTTCTCTTTTTTTTCCCAGCAAAGTGCTCTCTGTGGATTAACTTGTAGTGTGTGAGCCGCATGTTAGTCATCAAGAAGACAGATTTGAGTCCAGAAATCAGCATTTGGATGACGGATAAATCTTCTCACCAATTTACTGAAGTGTTGTTGTCAGATTACGATATCATTTGTGTTTCTTAGATGGAAGGTTTTCTTTTTTGTTGGAGAGGCGATTTTCAGAAAACCTTGAACTAACTAACATTTTTTGCCTTGATTTTTCTCTGAGTGGAATTTTTTTTACTTCTAGACCAAGTCAGGAAATGAATCCAGGGTATTATTCTGAGAGGTGTTTCTAAGATGTGTGCTTTTTCTCAATGCAAGAGGGAAGGAGAAAGGATATTTTGTTAAGTAGAAAATCTAGGTTATTCCACTTGGGCATGACAATCAGTGGTGAAAATGTGCAGTTTGTTATCTTACTTTGAGCTTGTCAGAGCCGCTGCTATTGTGCAAGTTTGAATGATATTTGAATGACTGGCTGAGGAATGGTTAGTCAGTCATTTAAATTCTATTACATAAGGTTTGTCCCATGTCCGTCCACGTGTTCCCTGGCTGCTTGGGATGGGTCACTTTGATTAAACACTGGATTTGGCTTGCAAGACAATAATGGAAGAAATGGCAGCCCTTCTCAGCCTCTTTGGAATTTTGGGCTCTTTAGCGAGAAAGTTCTTCTACTTTAAAAGCTTCTTGGGTTGACGAATCAAAAGAAAGTTCAGGTTTTGTGTTGAGAGTGAGAATATGACTGAAAATAGATTGAGTGAATTGTGGTCAGTGGTCTAAATCTGAACCATTAGAATAGTTAAGTGACACTTTAAACTGCAAAAGCCCCAAGCAGGACAAAAAAACAAGCTCATTAGCTCACCGATTTATGCTTCTACAAGCACCACATTTGCATTAATGTGTGTTAAGCCCTAACTGTCGCATATTTCCCCGCTCCATCGACACTTGGCTTGAAAGACGTGCCCCTCGCTGGCCTCTCAGTGCAAACTCACAGGTTGGCTGACAGCAGAAAAGAGCTGAGATCACCATGTTAAGGGTATGCTGCTTGAATGAGGACCTCTCTGTGTATTTTTTTCCCTCTCCATCCCTGCATCTGAAGTTGAGTCATTCACAGTACGGTAGAAAATGTGCCCGCCTTGTGCACATTCCAGAGGGACTCACAAGGCCATTATCTTTGCTGTACAATACCACATTAAAGAAGAAAGAGGCGTTGAAGCTCCAATACTGGATATTGACTGCTCATTAGTCATCGTGCTACAGTCTTCAATAGCTGTGAAGTGGTGCCACATACTTTGACTGCTTCTTTGCAGAAGTTTAAAGATTTTTAATGACGTCCTTAATAGGTTCAGTGCGCAGCAAAGAACTTAAAAGGAAAATATAATCACTTCTTGTTTTTGGTTTCGCCTCGAAACGTTTCCATAGTTTTTTTTAATCTCTATTCGCTCTTTTGCTCGAGTAGGGAAAAAAAAATGCTGTTTTCGCATTTTTCAACTGCATTAGTTTGAGTTAAAAATTGAGGACATTATGAAAACCATATTGAAGAGGTTCACTGAATAGGATTTCATTCTCTTGGATAGCTTTGATAAATGCTAGAGAAATTTATATACGGTACTTTTTAGAGATGGTTATGTGCCCAGAGCTCAATTTAATTTCCCCCGCACAATTTTTTTGACCATATTATCTTTTCTCCAGGCATGTCTAATGCACCCATCCATAAGAAGCAGAGTCACTTAGCCGCATTACAACTCTAGTGTGCTGGGGTAAATCATAGCGTTAGACCGGCATCAGTCTTACTGCTTCTGCAAGGCTTAAAAGGACACTGTGAAGTGAAAGAAATTAGCAGGAACTGATATACAAACAGGGAGTAATCAGCACTGGCGTCAGGTGTTTCATTACAGGTTATCAAAGAAGTGCCTCCCTAAATGTCACTCGTTAAGGCTACAAAATACCACTGATTGGCTCTCTGGTTGCTAGGTATTATTTAGGATTTGCATCGCTGAAAACATCCTCAGGCGGTGAATACTCAACACCTTTCTATGATTCAGTGATGTGCATTTATTTATCGGTTATTCTGACAGCACTGATCCAGTGTTAATTGGTAGGCGGCAGCATGATCTCATTTGCAGCCATCTTTAGTAAACAGACAAGACATTCTTGAGATATTCATTAGGTGTCACTCAGCTCTCACTGTAACAGGCGGTGTTGTTTCCTGCAAATGCGTTTTCTGCCTGTAAGTGTGCATTCTCGCAATTACAAAGGTTGGATGGGATGCAGATGTGTGTTTGAGTGGTGATATAGGTGAGGGTGAACTCCTGTGAGCGTGGCGTCGTGCACACAAATCAGCCAGTGATGTGACATGAATAAAATTGATTGTGTCGTTAGAATGCCGTGTTCGTCTTGGAAACCTCAAGTCCTGGCATTCATGTGGATGGTCCAATCCCATTCCACTCACTAATGGACTTTGAGGAGCGTTCCTGCTAAGTGAGTAAAAGCTAAACACTGTTCAACTGGCAAATTGGTAAGTGTATGAGGGTTCTGATGCAGACTTTCAATGTTATTATGCACCTTTTCTGTGAGTCCACGTAACTGTAGACTCTCTTGAGGGACTAGCCAATCGCTCATAGTGAAAACGCACATAGAAACATGACAAAATGTGCATAAACCAAACGTGGAACAAAGCTGATCCAACAGAGGCCCAACCCCATAGCACCCAAAGGACGCGTTACCCCAGATGTCCTGCAACTCAGAGCGTCTTTGGCTGCACGAAGGGGACCAACACAATATTAGACAGGTGGTTTTAATGTTGTGGCTGATCAGTGCATTCGTTTGGCTTGAACATATCCATCAGGGAAATGCAGAATGAAGGGGGGCTTAAGTGGAACGAGAGAAAAAGAGAAGAGTGAGCCTGGAGAGAGAAAAGAGGGATTGCATGTCAGGGAGGGTGAGAAATAGAAATGTGAGAGGATGCAGAAGGGAGGCGAGGAGGGTAGAATATAGGATGAAAAAAGAGCAAAATGCGAGTGTGAAGACGATGGAGCGGAAGAGGGAAGGAAAGCACAAGAGCGAGGGGGGGAAGCTGATGGAGATGAGGGATTAGGGAGAGTGGCAAAGCTATTGAGGAAAAAAAGATAAAACCCCCCGGATTCATTGTATGAAAAGACAGGGAATCAAGGAGGGAGGACAAAGAGGCAGAAGGAAACAGAGAGGTGCAAACAGTAAATGGGTAAGGGGTCATGGGTGCTGGTAGGGAGAGAGGAAAAAAACACCAAAGAGTGTTAAAAGAGGAACTGAGCGGATGAAAAAGATGAGAAAGCATGCAGGAAACAAGGTATCTGCTGAAATGGGAATAAGCAGGCAGAAACCTGAGAGACAGGTGCAGGAAGTAAAGGTAAGAGCAGAACAGAGAGATGCACCGAGGAAAGAGAAACAACAAAGTGAGTGATCAGGATGAGTGGTTTGAAGACACGCCTGTGTGGCGAGGTGGGAATGAAACAAGGCAGGTTGGACAAAAGAAAGGAGAAGATAAGGATGAAAACAACAAATAAAATGAGAAACAGGAGTTTGAATGATGACAGGAGAGGAAGAGAGGGAAAACTACAGTGTTATAGTTTGAAGGAGGTCATATTTGAAACAGAGAGATCGAATACGAGGGCCTAGAATAGTCCTTGCATGCAACAGTGGTCTCATTCATAGTAATTACTGAGATTCTGCACCTTCTTTCTCAATGGCCATCTCTTTCTCCCCCTTACTCTTCTCTCTGACTCTCTCTGCTCATGTATCATTAGCCTCCCATCGACTTTGCTCAGTTTTAGCATTTGGCTTCTTTCTCCACCTTTTCTCATCGCATCTTTTTACATTTTCACCTCCTTCTGCCCCACTGTCTCAAGTCCTCCTATCATGTGCTTTCTCCCCTCAGCTCTGTTCTCTGCTCTTGTTTCCTCTGGCGCTCTGTGGTCACTTTGTTCAGATGCACAAAGCTTAAATGGAATGCTTGAGATTATAATGCATGTCTCTTCCTGCAG
Organism: Amphiprion ocellaris; assembly: GCF_022539595.1. Classification (NCBI taxonomy): domain Eukaryota; kingdom Metazoa; phylum Chordata; class Actinopteri; family Pomacentridae; genus Amphiprion; species Amphiprion ocellaris. Next base: position 6,186,786 of record NC_072768.1, read on the forward strand.
TGTTTTTTTTTTTTATCACCCTCCTTATTCTTTTTCCCCCTCTCTCTGTCTCTCCCTCACCCATTCTTTCTCTTTATGCTGCTCTCATTGTTTGATAGCGCCATAAGGACACCCACATGCCAGAGGCACATTAAAACCACACTGAAGGTTGGGACAGCCTGGAGAAAGAAGCGAAAGAAGCAAGAAATATAGGGAACAATAGAGAGAGATTTTTTGTGTTGTGTTTTACCTTTGCTGCTTCTGTTAGGCAGCTCTTTTTGATAGTGGGAATGCGCAAAAAAAAAAGGCAAGGACAAGTGTGCCTGCAGGACAAATATGTGTGAAAATCCATATATACGTGAACTGCTGGGTAATTAGAATTACAGTATATGCTTGCGACAGAGATGGAGAGCATAAATAATGCAACAAGTCTTCCCATGGCTTACTCTTGACAATGCACTTAATAAAGCCACAAGTCTTGAGAGATAAAACAACTGACAGCATGAGTCCCTATGGAAGTGACATACTCTATCAGTGTAATCCATCACAGTACATTTGTCCCCTTTCTTATTAATGTTCTATTTCCCACCAGTGTTTCATGTAAAAGCACACCAGAAGAACTTTTTTTTGATATTTTTGTGACCTTTGTGGTTCAGTAGACACGTCCGACCTCCGCAGCATTTTACATTAGGTCACTCTCAGTTATTTTTTCTGCTACTGGCTGTTTGGAGAACAGAAGCAGTGCACAGGAACACATGCATATTATTGCCATTATCACGGTCGTTATCACAGACACATCTATGACATGTAAAGTGCAGTGCAAAAGTTTGAAGAACAAAAAATAAACTGAAGATGCTTTCAAAAATAATGGCAGAATCCCTTATCTGAAGAACACATCTCAAGCTTTTCCAAGTCAGATAAGCATGTAGTGAGTGCTGCTGATTTCAGTTTGCTGCCTTGTGTGAAGCGGCGTAACCTGGGGGTATTAAAATGTGCTATTGTTAACCAGAGAGGATAATTTCCAGCTTACATAAGTTTTATTATGTTCAGTACATAATTGTCAGTGAAGGACAAGCAACAATCACATCTCTGTGCACTTTGTATCAGAATCGCAGTAAGAAAACAAAACAGAAGAATAAACATTACAGAATTGTCTCGGTGCTTATTGTGGGTAGGGCAGGAAGAGATGTATATGTAGTCGAGATACATTTGCAAATCCATTAGGTGCTTTTTGAGTGTTCATCCTGACAAAAATAGGAAATGAGAAGCTTTCGCTCAGCTGCTTTATAGTGATTTATCCATTGCCTTATTCACCTTTCTGTCTTTTTACTCTGTTTTTTCAGTATCTCCATTTCTTTACACTAGCTTTAAATTTCTGTTAAATTATGTGTGTATTGCCTTGTACGTGTGCATGTGTATGGATGCTATGTCCTTCAAGTGTTACTCTCTCTTTTGTACAGGATAAATACCTGCGAGTAGCTGCTTTACCTTGGAATTCCATAAACAGAGCAGAATTTCTGCCCTCAGTGAGAAATTACGAGTATGTCCCAAAACTAACCTCATAGCCATGTAAGCATACAGATGTGATGTTAATGAGGAATCATTCAGCAGGGTTATTGCATTTGAAAAGAAAAGCCACATTTCAGATGTTTAAATAAAACAGAAAAGCACGTTCAGTGGAGCTCTTCAGATCTTTAGTGTTCTTTTATCACATTATGTGCTGTCCAGCATTGCAAATGTTTGACTCTTACTGGCTGTAAAGTGCACCCCACAGAGGCTATAGTGTCTGGTTATTTACTTTTCTAATTATGAAGCACTTCTTTATATGCTCCGGCTTTGTACGCGCCGAGCTATAGGAGATTTCCTCATAGACTTTGCACAATAGATGCAGATAATTTGACCAACTGGGTGTATTCCTGAGAGATGGCTTTCGAGTAATATTTTATAGTTGCTAGCCTAGTTTTTCAAAGTAGCATCTTCCATCTTTGCCAGTCTACTGGGAAACCTCTTAGTAGTGTTGGAAAAGGAATATCATCACAACTCGGTCCTGTGATTTTCTTTTATTTTTACTCTTTCAAGTTTTATTTTCTCCCTGAGAATGTCATAAGAAATTGTACAACTTCTAAGTAGCAGGAGTTCGTTTTGCATACAGTGGCAAATAAATATTGGTAATTCAGCTTGAAAAAAACAGTTGTCATTTCTTCACCCACATTTGTTTCCCTAATGATAGAAATAGGCTGTTTCTTTCTGCTGTTTGTCCTTGTAACCAGTGTTGCTCAAGGCATGACAATGTCTGAGGGGTCAGCTGATCTGTCCAAATTGTGGTCTAGAATAAAATACCTCAGATGGATTGCCAGTAGCTTTGTTGCAGAATTCAATTTTCTCTGAGGATTAATCCTAACTGATTTGTTGACAGACAATCAAGAATTCATTTCTTTTTCTTTCATTCAGTCTTTCTTCACCATGCCTGTTTGCCATTTCTGCTAAGATGAACCAAATTTCCTGTGGCTCGCAGTCTAACAACTTAAATTGATCAAGACTGAGCCGAGTTTGATGGCGCAGGTCTGAATCTTAACTAACTCTTGGCTACTGTTGATGTCTCCTTTGAAATCGATCCAACGTCTTTGTTGACTTGTGTTTCTGAACACTACAGTCTTCTTACCACACGTTAATTCTTATGAGGTTTTCAGTATTTTATATGTTTTATCTTCAAAAGTCTCCAACAGAAAAGCAAAAAAATAAACAAGTGAAAGTAATTATTGCCAGAAAAAAGCTGAATGACATTATTGAGACGGCTAGAGGGAGATCTTGAAAGTGAGAAATAAAGTACAAAACACATTTGGAAAAACACATTTGCTTTGTTAATTGGCGTTACTTTTCTAAAGTCTCCAACTCCAATTGATGCCTGCCAGCACACATCTTAAATCATTTTCCACACTGCGTAGCGTTAGCATGTAGCATGGGATTGCGACACAGCTTTTATCGTGTTCCTACTTTTTGTACCTGTAATTGCAGGTTGTGCCTCGACACACAGATCATTGACAGCGTGCTTCATGATCACCCTCCCTAACACAGTATCACACGACTCCCTCAGGCTACGATGATGCAAAGCTGGAAGCTGCATTATTAATTAGATGGGCGTAAAGTTGACTCACTTGCGCTGTGCACCACAGCTTGATGTGTGGTCTGTGGGAGCTGCGGTTGTGTGGGCGAGAGATTGTGTTTCTGTGTTACAGAATGAGTACATGCATGCCTGAGCCCGGCGCTGATGGATTGGATAATCAGCAAAAGTGCATTATCCCAAAAACATTAATTATGGGGATGAAACAAATGCATATTGATGGGGATCGATTGCATTAGAAATCATGCCTCTGTGTACATTGACATATACAATGGCTGGCTGTGATTGATGAGGAGGAACCTATTAATGTGGATGTCTAACTCACTTGGGGCCTCTGCTGAAAATGAAGTGCATAAAGGTTTAACAGACATAAGGAAACGCAGTGAATTATATGATGTGAACCAGGAAACAAGCACATCAGGGAGAATAAAAACAGATATTCAGTAGTAATGCTGTTGATAAAGATGGACAAATTGCTCAGGGAAGTGCACAAACAAGAAGCCAAGGGAGGGAATGAAGAAAAGACATACAAATATCTTTCCCATTTACAAAGGTCAAACTCACTCCGAGTCTTCCTGCTCTGGGTTAGCCAAAAAGCCACAGGGCTTTTGTGCATACATACATACACTGCAGAATATTTCTGCATTATTAATTCTGTAAGCATTGATCCTAACTGGCCATGTTGTGTTAAAGTCTTTCCCTTCAGCGACAAGAACCATTTCTTCGTTTTTTTCTCATTTTTTAAAAAATGAAGCTTTGGTGTTGTGAATAGCCAGATTTCAGAGAACATTATTCACCACATTTTCACAGCTGATCAACCATCGCTTTCCATCTTTTTGGTCTTCAAGAATCTGTCAGTCAGCTATTTCCAACTGTGCACTTCTCTCGTTGTACAAGAAAATGCAAATGGTTGTGTAGGCAGAGGGAGGGGAAGTTGAGGGACGAGGAGAAAAAAACCGAGATGCAATAATTGCCAGGGAGTCTGCAAAAGTTGTGGTGATGGTGACATACTTAGCGCACCCTCTGGTGAGGTAAATCAAATTTCTGCTGGGATTTCTCTCTCTCTCTCTCTCTCTCTCTCTCTCTCTCTCTCTCTGTCTCTCTTTCTATCATCTCCTCAATGTCATCAGCATGACTCCTCATTGTTCACTCAGACCACATCGTGTGCATGACCTGCCACATATTGGCTTCACCTTGCCTTCTCATACATAAAAGGTCAATCACTTATCTCCCAGAACTCTCCGGGACCAGCCTTATCTCTGGCTTCCAAGTACCAGCCTCCCCTTAGGCAGTGACCCCCACCCCCCAATCACTCCACTGCTGCTGCTTCAACCCCAAACACTGGGAGCGAATGTGTACAAGCTGCACAGCTGACCATCATGCTTCGCTTCTTATCACTCAGACAGAGGCCATTTATTCCACTCTAGCTGAACAGAGAGATATGAGCAGGAGCCATAGACCTTCAGCAATGGGCTGTGTTGTTCTGTTGTTTGACTTTGATAAAACACGCAGGGGCTCCTTACGCCTCCGCCAGCCTGACCAGGCCTATTGTTAAAGGAGAGGGGATTAAATGGTGGAATGGGCGTCAGGGGTCTTGTTCTGTGTCTTAACCAAGAGAAGAATAGGGCAGAAGTGAAGCCAAGGGAGAACTGGCATTGTACGGGAGCACTGATATTTGTGTGTGTGTGAGTTTAACCTTTCGCATGTCGGTATATCCATTATTATGTGTGTATGTACAGTATGAATGTGAATGCGTGTGTGTGTCTTTTCAAGTTTTATCCCACTTGATCTGAAGCCAGATCCTCGTCTGACTTTTCTGCACCCTTGTCCTTTCTCTGAGCTCTGACTTATGGTAGCGTGGTCTGCCAGGATAACCACTTTTCACTGTACCTTCAATAGTTTAGAGCAATCTTTCTATGCTGGTCTGTATTTTCAAAGACACAAACAGAAAACAACATTCAAACTGTGGACACAGATTGCTAAGGCAATGTTTACAGTACAGAGTTTGCATGCATGTCTTACCTCCTAAATCACTCCAGATCATGCTACTATATAAAAAAGTAACACTCAGCCCCTAAATGTGATGAAAGTAGAGTGGATCTACACTCACCAGATACTTTATTTGGTACACCTGTGAAATCTAATGTTGTCTGAGCAGCTCTGCCATAAATTTTGCTTTTATGAAACTTGTAAATGTTTTAGTTTTGGTTGATGCTGTCAGTTGCAAATGTAAGAAATGCTCTATGACTCTATGACATAGACATTATTCTGCTGTACTGATGAAGTTCTGAGGCTCAGAAATGATGGAAAAAGTCCATTAAAAAAGTGACAAATCTGGACCCACCTCTATGGTCCTCTATGTGATGTTCTAAGACTGAAAGCAAGAAAGGAGAACGTCCCCTGTAGAAAGCTCAAGAATATACCTACCGACAACTGTAAAGATCACTGATTCATATCTGCTATGTTGTTTTTTCAGGCTGTACTTAAACAAAAATAGAAATGCAACAATGTGCAGGTTCATGGCTACTTTTTGTGCAGGAAATCTAACTATTTGCTGGTGACCAGAAGCTGTGAGTTCTTGGAGTTTCTGTTAATTAGTTGGCAAGAAGACTCAATAAATCATTGGCTTACAGACATACAGATAAAAACTGCACATTGGAAAAAAAAAAAAAAAAAATCAACATACACTTCCAGTCAAAAGCCTATTGATAGAGTCTATGGATTCTCTGTGGAGTTTACTGATTTGTCCAGGGGGAAAGGGTTGAAATGTATGAATAATATCTTTCTGTTTTTTATTTATCTGCAATGAATATTAGCCACCATCCACTATGATGTCCATAATAAACACTAAGTAGAATTGTCACCTTTTCAACAAGAACTGAAAATGTAGGAGATTTGTAAAAGCAGGATTTATGACAGAAGTGTTGCGTTAGATTTCACAAGTGTAACGAAGAAATTGGCTGGTGAGTGTACGTTAAACTCCCACTGTCAGTAAATAAATCCAGGGTGAAAATACCTTCCCCTACAAATGGTCTTCTTCTGCACCATAATTAAGCAATAGATCTCTGCACACCTCAGTTAATCCTGTCTTTATGATCTCTGCCCTGAGAGCTAAATCAAATGCTTTCATCTGGAACCTCACTCACAGGATCCGTCTCTTGTCTCCAGTGTATTCGATACTTACCGAGGGGAGTGTAATGTTTGTGTGCTCATGCATGTTCTTGTGCGTATTTGTGACAGCTTGTGGTTTTCTTGAGTGCTCGCAGTTGAGGCAGAGAGCGCTGCTGCAGTGCTGTGAAAATCCAGCTCAGAAAATAAATGTGATTTCAGTTTATCTGAAGTGTTCTTAGTTTCTGCTGTTTTTGCTTGAATTTAATTCAACTACACAACACATTATCTTGTGTATTTGAAAAGGGGCATTAAGTGCTCTGCCGTTGTGCTAATTTACCCTAAAATTAATTGGATTTTTACTCCTCGTTTAAAGTTCAACAACTTGCTCAGAGAGAAAAAAGATATTACATAGTGCTCACAAATAGATTTTTTTAAAAAAAGAAACAATGTAGATTAAAAAAATGACAGACTGTGTGTCATCATTTCAGCACAGATTCAATAAGCTGAACCCCAGCAGCCGTTTAAGCAGCTTTAATCTCAGCTATAGACCTGACAGCAAGCAGGGCACTTACTTCAGGTCAAAGTCAGCAGGTGAACCTGTGAGTGGCAGCCGGAGCATGACTGCTGGCTTAACCGTCACTTATGTGATCAATAAAACTGACATCTACACTGGAAACCGGCTCACTCAACTTAAAGCGAGTCGCAATAACTATTCGCTAGTTTGATCGCTGCAGCGTGTGGATGTGGGGACAGCTCCCTTTGGAGAGTTGAATAAACACTAGCAGTCTAACTACAGGCTTTTTACCCAAAGGAGAAGTGTGACAGCTACAGTATGTACCTTTACAGCAATTTCTTTTACTAGAGGATTATACCGCTACGTCTTACTACTCCTGACATTTTGTAAGCGTGACACGAAGCGCTGCCTCTTGAGGCTTCTTCCATGGTTGGCATCAAAACAGCACTTCTTCTAAATAGGCATTCTATTAACCTAAAGGTGAAGGTCCATGCCGCGTAAATACAAGTGCACAGTAGGACTCCAATTGAAAATCTGTCTCTTCTTGTCTCATCTGCTGCCTCTGTGTCCTTTCTAGTAAAGGCAAGAATGCAAACAAAAAATCTCTTAGATGACTCTCAAAAGGCCTCTCCAAAGAAGAGCTTTCAAAACAGACCATACATAGTTGATATGATGAAGGGATGTTCACTGGATTCTCAAACAACATGGGCTAGACAGAAAGCAAAAAAGATAACGAAATCATTCTCAAAAGCTGTATGTTTTAAATAATGCTTTCTAAAATGCACAATTTGTAGTTAATGACTGCATACAAAAACCCTCTGTAGGGGACTTTGAATTCAATTCTTCGGGTACAGATGCAGATCTACTTGCTGGGACAGGACAGGAACGTATTTCCAAGCACATTTATCAAGCAGAGAAATCACTTCGTTTTTGACTGATGGTGAAACTTAAATTAATAATGAAGAGAACAAATAGATCTGAGATACTGACTCGGAGACGTAAGAATGGAGAAGCAACGCCACAGATAAGAAAAGAACAGTGAGAACAGAGGAAATGTGGGATGCTCGCAATACTGAAGAGTCTCGCTGTTGTACTACCCAGTTATCAGAAGACTAGTCCTGTTGCAGTACAAACACCCTGATCCTGCTGCCAGTCTCTTGGTAATTGGGCTTAGTTTTAAATATAGTTGTTCCTCCTTTCCTGTGTGCCTCCAGAAAAGTTACTTTCCTCCAAGTAATCATATGATAGCATCATTTGCTGAATAACCCAGTCAAAATCATCACCTGGGTCAATATATAACTGAGAGACTTTTGAAGTCCATTGGATATATCTTGCATACATTTCTATTAAAAATAACAAAAACTTATGTTTTTTATATTCATTAATATCATGTCTTTACAAATTCCATTTTTTTATTATGGAAACAATCACTTATTTCTAAAAAATGACTGGATATCACTAAAATGTCAACTAAATAGCCATCCAAAGTCAGTAACAACCACCTTCTAATTAGTTAAACAATAATAAAATGAGCTCATTCAAAAATTGTTTTGATTGTGTTCTTTTTATTAAGTTGAGATAATCAAGACAGATGTTTCTTTTTTGGCAAAATATCAAATTTTATATGGAAAATAACAAATTGTATCTGTGTCTGAGAAATCACTTCAACTAAGTTCCCCATTACAAAAACACCTCTCAAGGAAGTGTGTTAATTCCAGATCACATGACCTGCTCCACATGATGTCATTTCCTCCTGAAGAAAAGACTGGCCAGACTCCAAGGCTTTCTGAGTTATTTAATATAAAGTAGTCAACAGGTTTACTACAATATCTTTATAAATAACTTTCAAATTCAATTGTACTCAATTGTATATATAATATTTTAGAAGAATCTTTCTGTAAAAATGCCATGTGGTGTTTGGTTATAGGTGACCATGTTGATTTTAGGAGTGAAAACAGCAAAAATGTCAACGATGTTACAAAAAGTCCCACAATTATATGTTGACCCACCTGCTTCAAATACCATCTGTTATCCTGTTTTGGGCATTTTTCAGTTGTCCTTGTGTGAGGTGTTCATTGTAGAGGTGAATAGTAATGGGAAAAAATGTAGTTAAGCTGTTGATATTTCACCGAAATGCTGCTCTTTTATGGTTAAGTTTGTTCATCCACAGTTTCTATAAACTATTCATGCAGTTCTCTTCTGTCCTCCAGGACACACTGCAACTAAATGTTAGATGTATTTAAATTCACTGCTGCTCAGAAGTTCTGTTCTCACCGATTTTAACAAATCGTGGCAGACTTCATAAATAATTTTTTACAGTCAGAATACATCCCAATCAAGACAAAAGAAGAGAACATTCTGTATTTTCCCATGAACTTTCTTTCACTCTGAATGTCAGCCAGACCCTGTCAACATTCAACCCCAAACAGTCAGTTGTCCCATATCAGCATCCAGCATGTCACCCAGGCTGTCACATGAGTCTGTGTGTCTCCTCTGTGACTCCTGCATGACATCTTGCCGACTGTTTTTGTCTGTCTGGCTGCAGGCGACGGTTTGTAATAGTCTGCTGTCCCTCCTGCAGAGGCTGAGCAGGACTCTTAATCTCCACACTCTTATCACCAATCTCCATCACATCTCAGCGTTGTGCGCATGCGTGCCGCTTATTTGAGTTCTGGTTTTGTCCACTCTCAGGCTACCCTCCACCCCTTCACTCACTCCGAGCTCACCTTTTGGTTCCAAGGAACAGTTGCCATGGAGACCATACCCGTCAGTTTTCGTGGGACGGGCTTGCGGTCGAAGCCTCTCGGCGAACCTGAGCAACCTCTCGCCCTCCCCATTCTTTACTCTCCTACAGTCAAAAAAATAATAAAAAATAGCCCGCTCTCCACAACCACACTACTCCACTGAAAGCTTCTCTTTAAAAAGATTTTTAAAAATGAAACTCCCACGTGTGTGCCTCAGTTGAAGCATGGAGCATTTTACAAAAAGGAATGATGAGTGGCACGTCTTTGTTGCAGCAGCTTCTACTCAGTCTGATTCTCTGAGATACACAAACAAAAGTGATATTCATAGCCCATCCTTTCACCAGCGTCTAAAGCCTTTTATTCATGAACATACCTTGGAGTCTTTCTCCTCTCAGCTGGAGTGGCTTCTTCTGTCCCACTTCTCGCTGCATTCTCTTTGTCCCTCATCAGCGGCAGCAATAGATCCTTTGCATCATAGATCTAAGAATGGAAACCATTCCTGCATCTCAACCAATGGCTTTTTGTTTGTCTTTTTTCTTTTGCCTATTGCTAATATTGTTAATATTACTCATGTACATGTCTAGGTATAATAGCAATTATCTGCTGCATCTGTTTGCTATAATAATGTAATAATATAACATATAATGAAAAATAATCCAGTATTTCCATGTTTTCTTACCACATTCTAACCAATCACACTGTCAGGTTGCTGTTACAGAAATTGCTGAAGCACATTGCAATAAAATACTCAACTAAACCTTTAATGAAATTTATCTTCGTGCCTATTAAAAGCACAGAACCCTTTCTTTTTCAGCCAACCTTCCAAATAGGTGCTACAAAAGTGTACATATGAGTACACACATACTGTATTACAGTGATTATGCACATATCTTTAATTATACACGACCCAATAAGCATACATGTGCAGTATAGTTCCCCATTTCAATAACTTTCAAATGTAGAGCCATAAAATTATAGAAAATGAGAACCAATTATAGTCAACAATTGTAAGAAATGCACAATGTGTGCGTCCCAAGCTTTGTACCATCATTGTTGTACCAGTATTATCACTGTAGTAAAGCAGTGGCTGTAATTTGCATTGAACTCATATTATGTTGTTAGAATTACTTTAGTTGTAGTAGTACTTGCTCTGTTATCAGCCGTGCTGCTTTCTTAACCTCAACACTCGTCTCTATTATTTCACAGTATTTAACCCTTCTCATGCAAGAACTGCTCTCAGATTTATCAGTCGCTCCTATTTTTTTTTTTTTTTTTTTTTGCCCTTCTGCCTTCATGTCCCGTCCTTCCCATCTGTCCGTCTGCTCTCTCCTCCACTGCGGATGTTTTCCAGATGCTGAAGTCATCCATTAACTCTAACCCACCTCCCCTCCGCTCCTCTTTGCCGTCTACAGTAAGCTGTGACTGAGTGTTATGGGGGGGGTCTGATAGTGGCAAGCAATGGAGCGGACAAGTTATTACAGGACAGGCAAATAGAGGCCCGATGAAGCATGAAAAGCTCCCTTTCCCTACAGCGCCACTCGCACACACAGACACACATATTGAAGAAAATGCAGACAGATAGCGAAAACACATGCAAACACATATGACACTAATATATATGCACTTTTCACTACTCTCCACCCATAAACCAGACAGACGAGAACAAGATCTTAGTGGGAAAAAAAAAAAAAAAAAAGCAGGCGCTCTTATACAGAACTGCACACACATGCACACTAACAGCCTTCCCATTAATTCCTTCTTTCTCTGTGCATGCTAACGAGAACAGACATACAGTACATGACAGGGCACAGCAACAGGAACAGGGTGACAACAAGGGGCATGAATATTAATAGAGGGATGCCAAGGGGATCTGGAACAGTGCTGTTGCAGTGCAGTTAACATGCTTTGCTTCTTAGCCTTGGCTTGGCAGAGCAAGTTTCAATCAATCCATTTTTACAAAGCCCATCAGGGGAAGGTTTGTTGGCAGGGAAGGTTTATAAAAACAATAACGTATAACACAGGACAATAAGGGGGATGAGGTACTAACATAAAGGGTGCACACTGCTAAGATGTTGGGAGAGCGAGACTTTAAAATTCAGCAGAAATCGGTGGAGTTATTAGACTTCAAACGGCATAGTGCCATTTTACAAGCAGCCACTTGTATTGTGAAATCCACAAGCTGAGTGTGTCGATTGAGAACTGGGATAAATTAAGCCTCTCTTTTTCACTTGAAAATGCATGCAGCCTGAAATGAATTGCATAAAAGCAGTAGTCGTTCCAAAGGCTGCAGTAGTGGGAGTAGGTCAGAGTGATAAAGGATTTTATTTGCTGCAAATACACTGTGTCAAGCAGCCACCTAATGAAAAATCCAATGTCCTCTTTTTGAGGATATTGGACCTGCGCAGACTCTGGTCAAACATGCAGTGAAAGCACCAAATGCTTCCTGCTATCTTCTAGATAAAATATACCTTAGTGTTACACACTTTCTTAGAGGGGATGCCTGTATCAAAAGCCATTTATCAGTGCTGCCCGAGTGGACATGTCTCATCTGTAAGATACGACACACAACAAACACCATACATCTCGATTGCAAGGCTAAAAATGAAAAAAAGAAAAAGACAGAAACGTGAGCTCGGGTGGAGGTGAGGCATGGACCCCATTTTTGCGCGGAATTAAAAAGCGAGATCCGTATCTGAGCGTCTTATCTAGATGAAGAAGATCGTATGTTAATGGAAGGTGCTAGCACGCTATCTAATGCAAACACTATCAGCATGTGATGGAATCAGCTGGACCACCACTGGAGCTGATCTGGATTGCAGAGTGATTGGATTGCATTAGACAGTGTCACAGGATGGCATTAAAACCACCTCAGGCTCCGCTCGGCTACTAAATCCCTCGTTTGAAAAATCAACAAGAAAACACTGAAATATTCACAGTTGCTGCAAAAAAAATCCAAATTCCTCATGTAGAGAAAGAAGAAAATGTGTCCAGTATCACCAACTCACCTGCATGTTTCTGTTGACATGCAGGTCCTCACCCATCCGTCCATCCATCTCCATCAGCTGACTCAGGGTGAAGGTAGGGGAGACCATGGACATGTCACCAGTCTATCGCAGGGCCACATATACAGACAAGCAATCAAACTCACATTCACAGCTACGGACAATTTAGAGTCACCAATTAACCTCAGCGTGTTTTTGGACTGTGGGATGAAGCCGGAGAAGCCAGAGAAAACCCACTCATGCACAGGGAGAACATACAAACTCCATGCAGAAAGATTCCGGGAAGGTCGGGATGCAAACCGGGGATCGTTTAGCTGCAAGGCCAAAGTGCTAACCACCAAGCCACTGGCAGGCCAGGTTTTTTGTGCACAAAAAATGCAACCAAATAGAAATGCAAAATGCAAACCAAAGTGGAAAACTGCTAGCAGTAAATGCAGCGTAATGACGGTCTTAGTGTAATTGTAGGTGTAAACTGGGTCAGAAAGACCGTAAAAGCAGAACAGTCTTATAATCTTACATTTATTGAGACCCCAGCCACCACAGTCACTTTAAGAGTTTGTTTTCTCGCCCTCTCGATTCCACTCTGCTGGCTGTGGAGTCTAGAGAGAGTAAAGGCATGGGTGCACCAAAGAGCCCACAAGTTGCTGTTTGTAGATTTCCCCCACAGTTTTTTTATTTATCTGATTTCTCCACCATGTGGCATGGGTTTAGTTAGCTCACTTTGGACCGGGATGAAAGGATTTCTGGAATTTTGTTTGCATCGCTGTTTTTTGTTGTTTTTTTTTTACCCATATGATGATCTGACATAGATTATCTGCAAATGTGCAGGTGTGTTTGATCACTACAACTTCATTTCTGGTTAACTTACAGTAAGCTCATGGATGTGTGTTTCAGACCGGTGTGTGTATATAGGGGTTGTGTGTTAGTGTGCATCTATTTGTGAGTATGTTGGAAGCCAGATGGCATACACCCCCCTCCCCACACTTTCCAACCCGATGCACGCCCTCCCCCAACTCTGGATGCCCGCCCAATACTAACTGATAATGTGTGTTTGGGTACAGCAAGTAAAAATGTGAACTGCCTGCCCCCTAGTGGATTCTCTTCCATCTTCTTCTCTTTTCTCTTTTCCTCATCGTCTAATTTTATCATTTTGTCATCATGGGCGTAATTGTGACAACATTGCTTCCATAATGAACCACCAGCCCCACACCTGCATCGCAAAAAGCATCTATGCAAGAAGTGAAAACGCCGCTGTGACCCAGCATTTGAAGAAAGCGACACATGGCAGCAAAAACCCTGGAATGCTGAAGCCAGAGGACGATTACCCCCACCCCACCACCCGCCCTCCACACTTCTTTAGACTCTTTTTGAAGCTGGCACTTTGTGAATGTAGAATGAGTCCTCAGTGCGCAGGGAAAGTACAGCACATCTGTGCAACCCCTATGTTTTCCCCCAGGAATGAGCCAGAGGAGGGAAATATCTCCATTCCCTTTATCCAGGCATCTTAAGTGTGGCAATTAAGATATGTGGAGTCTTTTATTAGCCTGATTTCTTTTCTTTCTTCTTTTTATTTTGGCTCATTCATCTTCGGATCAGCGTATTCTGACAGTGTTTAGTTAGCATTATTCAGTGGCAGGTAGCCAATCAGGATAAAGCAGTGGGCTCCATGAAGAAAAAAAAAGAAAAAACTTGTATCTCAGCAACCTAACGGCATGTCTGCTGTTGATCTGCAGCATGGTTTGATTAAAGACAGACAAAAGGGGGCTTCGGAGCTTGTTTTTATCGCAGCATCCTCAATAGCCTATTGTGCACTAACATTGGCCCTCACTGTGCTTCAGTAGCTACATACAATTTTCTGTGTTCGTGGGCATGTATGTGTGCACCAGTGTTCTGTCTCATCCTCTTCTGTAGCATCTCTTACGGGATTTCTGTTTTCATTTATTTTAGCTAAAAAAGATATTTTGATGAAAGCTTTCTCCCCTGTTGCTCATAGGCTGTGTGACATTATAGTGTAAATCTTGGCATCGCGTTTAGATGACGTTTAGATATTTTCCAATGTGGTGTCCATTGGTGAAACATACAGACATGTAAATACAATAGCTGTCGACTTTAAACTTCTTTTTTGAATTATATGCTGCTTCAATTTTAGGTTTTATATTTTTGACCCAGAGAATGAATGAAAACAAGAGAATAAATTTGTACCCAAACCTGACAGATATTGGATTTGTGACGATATTATCAATAAATATTCAAGACCTTTTTAAAAAGATCTGAATCAGTTTCCTAGCGTATACCATATATGTAGCATATATCATAAACGAAGTTAAACCAAGCATATTGACAAAGCCCCCTTATTATTTAAAGAGACAGTAATTAAATATATTATATATCAAAAATACATTTTACAGTCATTAATATCAAAATCCATTTCTTTTCTCCCTCTATAGAATTCAGTTCAATTCATTTTTTTTCCAACATAGGTCATCTCTTGGCATTCCACATAGTAACAGTCAAGACCTTTACAATAATACAGAGAAAAACACACTGAAATATTTATGATCTCTCATCTTGAACTTAGGGGCAACCAGCTGTAACTAAACCCCACCAGCAGATTTTGTTCCAGTGGGATTTATGTCACATTACTGAGGATGCTCTTTTGTTTCACTGTGGCATTAAAAAGAGATGCACGTGGTTCAATATTTTACAGCTGCAAAGTAAATTCATCTGTGATTCAACAGAATACATAATGTAAGGGCTAGTTTATTTTAAAATGTTGGTATTTCCTGTTACTTATCTGCCAAATACTTGTACTACAATATACGGAGTGATCAACAAGTTCTGAGACTGTGTTTGTGAAAGCCTAAAAATCATACCTGAATTCAATTTTGTTGCCTTCGTCATTAAAGTGCAGAGTTACAGCACTGCCAATGCTTGTAACACTCCCTGGAAGTCCCATTTTGTAAACGTGTCAGACAACCTCTCCATGGGGTGCTAGAATATACTTTTGAGGAAGAATAAAAAGTCACAAACCTAGCAAGCAGGATGAGTGACAAGTAACCTTTGCGTTCTAGTGGCCAAAGAATTAGATGTAATCACCGTGTTGTAACCGGGAACACAGCACACTGGAGCACCTACATGCTATTGCGTCACAGTTCAGCAGTTTGCTGTTATGGAAACACTCTGCTTTGACAGTCCAACCACATGAACGTTGGAAAAAACACAGTGTGACCTGATGCACCCTGTCTGGTTCTGGAAACTCTTCCCATGTGAAAATTTCCATTTCTCGTCTCAGCAGTCGTTGCAGACCCAGTTTTCATCACCGTTGATGATCCTTGACATAATGGTTGGCTCATGTTAGATTGCTGACTGAAACAGAATTTGATATTTACTTCTCTGATTGCAGGCCATGAAGAAATCGCAACTGCACACCTTCTAGTGGTCACAAAAATGTGCATCACAAAGGTTCTGCTGTTGATAGTGATCTCCTAAGTCAGACGGTTATTGTTTCCACATGTTGCATGACTGTGACAGCACAAGCAGTATTACAACTTTTGGATCACGCCAGGTTAATATCATTCATGATTAGCTACAATACACTGATAACAGTATTTCCTTCAGTCAGTTTTCACCTGGTATGAACTCACTGAGTCAAGCATGAATCCTTGAGTACTTGTTTTAATCCCCTTTTTTCACCGAAAAGTAGAAACAAAAAAGAAGCTGTCAAAAAATGAGACTTGTTAGCCAGGTTTTGAAGGAATAGCACAAAGATATCCAGGCAAAAAGGAAAAGGCTCCTGGTAGTGAAAGCAGTGGGGAGTCTGTATGGCTCTGTCTCTTATACTAGATTTAAGGCTTGTATGGAGTTTCGTCTGTGGAGTTTAGTTTTAGGACACTATATTCACATTTCTTTGTCTTCTTTTAAATGTTATGCTGTCTCTGACCTCTCTATGTCCCTATAATTCTCCCCTCTTGTGCAGGGGTAATAAGATTGATGCAGGTGGGAGATAATGAAATGCAACAAAAAAGGGAGTGGTAAACTATTGGAGAGACAAAAAGCAGTGAAAGAGGGGAAGGGGCGGGGTAAAGGAAAAGAGAGAGAAAGTGGAGAAAGATCGAAAGAGAGATTTCATTTTTTTGTCTTTTGCTGTTGATAAGCATTCCATTGAGTGCATAATCCGAGCTGAGTGCAGTTGTTGTATATCATAAAGGCCAGGGACATGTCATCTCCAGCACGGTAAATTACTGACATGCGGAGAGCATTGTGAAATAGCGAGTGCAGAGGAGAGAAGAGAGAAGGGGAGCACAGAGCAGAGGGGAGGGAGAGGGGAGGTAATAGAGGGGAAACAAGAGGGGAGGAACAAAAGGCACTAGGAGTGGCGGAGTGGAGGCAAGAGGGGAGAGGAGGGGAGAGATGTGGGGAGAAGGCACTCTGATGTAATTAAAGTGGCCTATTTGAAAGGCTGCACCTTGCCCCTCTTCCCAAGCCTCCACATGGAAGGTTTAGTTTATGAATGCAGCATGGATGCCGTGGAAGAGGTGCCAGTGCCACTGGGAGAGCTGCAGAGTGAGGTTATTAATTTGGAACACAAGTGCATCTGTGCAGCCCTTCTAAAATCTGTATTTGTATGACTACAGCTTAGTGTGATGGAATCTGAATATTAAATATGTTGCTTGTGCATTAATTAGCCCATTATAAATGTTTCATTATAGAGTTTAAGCAAAGTATTTAAACCCTTGGTCTGTTACAACAAGCTTTTTAAACAGTTTGTTCATTACTTGTAGCCATCAATCAATGTCAGTCATTCATCCATTACTCTTAGCTAACTGTTTAGACTTGTTGTTAGATCTTGATAGCCCCCGGCAACTGCAAAAGCGTCTTGTCTGGTTGGAAAATCGCAAATCTGCTCCAACTTTTATCCTGACTTATGGTGAGCAACACTGCAGGATTTAAGAACTGCGGTTTTTTTTCTTAGAAATCCAGACAGGATATCTATGAAATTGAATGGGAAATCTCTTCACTTTGGACTTTACCCCCTCTGAGGTCAACAGCGTCCAACCAACGTTCCCGTTGGTTGACAGCATGGATGTATTTGAGCCTTTCAAGTGAAGTTTGAAAAGCTTGTAGTGAACATTGATGTTCAACTTTGATCATGACGTTTCCATCAAACGAGCCAAGTACAAAGTTAGAGATGCTCGCCGGACATACAGAACTGTGCAAATGTTCTCTTTCTATGGAAAAATCAATCAACTCCCTCAAACTTCTCTTGGCTTCATGACATAATGTCATTTCTGAAGTTAGAAAAAATAAAATTTGCTGTCCGTGGCTTATCGGAAAAATTTTACAAACACAGGCAACCTCTCATCTCGAGACATTACAGTCCATTACATGAAGCTAGGGCCCCAGAAACACAAGCAATAGATGTAGACAGGTTGAGAATTACATGCTGGGTGACTGTGCAGATCCTAATAGTGGAAGTGGCCTGGAGGTCTGCTCGCTTTTCCCTCCTATCTGTCGTTTTGGTTTTTTTTTTTTTTTTTTTTTAAATCATTTTTTGAATTGTTATTATCTTTTAAGTATATGTATAAATCATTTCACATTACCTACTTCATGTATTTTCATATATCAGTTAATGTAATCACAGTCACAGTAAACACAAAAAGCAGATCAATGTTTGGTGATACCACCCTTTGCCGTCCTGGTACTCTTTCACACAGGTTTTTAGAGAACTTGGCAAATGGATCGTTCCATATTTAGAGATCTTTAAACATTTCTTCTGTGGATTTAGGCATTTCCATTGATTCTGTCTATTCACGCATTCGCAGACCGACCAGATGATAGTGAATTCAGGGCTCTGCGGGGCCCATGCCATTACATCTACTTGTTGTTCTTGTCACTGTAGATAGTTGGAGTTGTTGTCCTGCTGTAGAGGGGATATCGGATTGCCCAGACACATCTTTCACACCTTAGATGCATTAAACTTTTGCATAACACTGCATATGTCAGGTAAAAACTGCACCAGAGTTATGAAAGGGTGGCATTTCCTTTGATCTACATTAAACACAACATCTGAGATCAGCTCAGGTGTCCAACACTTTGATGTTCATTCTTTACCGAAATTAAATTTGCAGGTAGCCACCAGCAAGGTTTACAGATAAAAGTTAATAGCCATTTCCATTGCTGCTATGAACGGGATTATAAAATGTGAATGTGTTTGTAAGGTACTGGAGTGTTATTAGGACTTCTTTCCTTTGAACTGCAATTACCATTGTTATTTTGAGACCTGCTCACTTATCTTTGTATGTGAGGATCACACCTGTCTTTGTGCCGTAACCACAACTAACAGCACAAAATGGCCTGAAACAAAGAATGCAGAGCTCAATCACACACTCAGCAGGGGGGCAGGCACACAGAGGACCTCTCTGCTCTGACAGAAAGAGAGGCTGCTTCAATCTCTTTCTCTTTCCCCCCTGTCTTTTCATCTCCAGTGTGATTTGAAACAGCCTTTCAGGCCTCTATTGCTAATGTACCGAAGAGGCTCCCATTGTTAATGTTACAGTATTATGAGTTCCTTTTGTGTGTGTTTCTCTCTGCTCCCAGAGGACCGCACTGAAACCTGATAGGCAGTATAGGTTGGCAGTGGTGGGATCTCTTTATTTGTACTTTTTGTTTTTTTTTTACTAAGGTAATTATGGAAATAACTCCTTTGTTTTCGTCTTTATCTGCTGAGAGTCCAGTTCATAATTAATTGGTAGTGTGAAGGACTGGCCAATTTTAAATCACAAGGGAGGGGTCGAAGGGGCTTGTTTTATTGGCTGGGGCCTGGATGGGGCAGTGGGCGGGTGGAGCATCTGAATTAGATTAGATTTAATTAAGGCATGGGGCCCCTGACTACACACTGGTACATAAATAGGCTGTATGCCAGGTTGGTTGTTGGTTGGGAATTCAAGACTATGTGTGAGCGCACTTAGACACACACACACACACACACACACACACACACACACACACACACACACACACACACTGCAGAAGCTCCCCCAGGCCTTCAAGGTCAGGTAGACAGAGGAAACAGCCAGCATGGTGTCTGGAAGAAAGAGAAAACAAGCTCAAAGCAGCACACTGGTGATAGCTTGTTGGTTTGTCCACACACATAATACTACAAATACTGACCATTGATGACCTCCAGCACTTTATTTACAAGAAAATAAGGTAAATAGAGTGCTGCAGCCAGCATCCAGTTAGCTTAGCTTAGCATAATGAATGGAAACAGAGGGAAACAGCTAGCCTGCCTCTGGCAAAGTTCCCCACTAAAGTTTGATCTTGGCTAATTTTTACTTTAAAAACAATGCATTGAAGTGCAACAGGCATTTTGTTGGTCAGGTGCAGATATTTTTATTCATCCCTTCTGAGAATCTCACTGCAACAACACTATTTTGGGAGGTCTCATAGACCTCAGTGACACACAAGTGTGTTGTAAGGTGTTTGTTGTGTGTGTAAACCAAACTAACTACTTGTTGTCCTCTTCACGAAAATGTGATATTTTCCCTTTAAGTACACACCAGAGCCTCTATCAATTCAGTTCAATTCAATTTTATTTATATAATGCCAATTACAGTCAACTTGTCTCAAGACGCTTTACAGAAACCATATGCCTGAACCCCCAGAGCAAGCCTTAAGGAGACAGTAGCAAGAAAAACACCCTTTTAACAGGGAAGAAACATTGAGCAGAACCCAGCTCTTTATGTGGAGGAACCCATCTGCTGCTGGCTGGCGGGTTGAGAGGGACAGAAGAAGTAGAGAGGTAGAGATAGAGAGGTAGAGGGATAGAGAGGTAGAGGGGTAGAGAGGTAGAGGTAGAGAGGTAGAGGTAGAGAGGTAGAGGGGTAGAGGGGGAGGCATGGGAGAAGAGGAGGGTGCGGAACAAGGAACATTATGCGCATTATGTGAGTGCCAGTGCATTTAAACAGTATATAAATGGATCTAGTTTCAATCAGAAAGTGGATTTTTAGTTGGTATAGCTTTCCATAACGGAACTATAACTTACTATGAAAGGGTCACATTGGTTGACTTTATGCAGAGCTCTGCACATTCAGTGTGATTCTCTGAGACTGTGTAGCTCTACCTTGTAAATGTGGAGGGAATCTCTATGCTGTGCTAAACACAATATCCCCCAAGAGCCTGTAAGTCTATATAAGCCTGGAATACTTCAAAAAGCTCCAAAAAGCCTTGCCTGCTTTGCAGTTTCTGGGGATCTAATCCTTACAGATGGAAGCATTTTGAGACTATTGATTCAACCTCAAGATATCTTGTAATGGTCATTTCCTGGCAAGCCTTTCAGGCAATATCCTCAACTGTCCGAATGATGGCTAGTGGACAGAGGGGTTAATGTTTTTTTTCTATTTTCAGGATATTAGACTTTAATGCACACGGTCTCTTAAGTAGCAACATGGAATCCTCGAACACTGTTCATGGAAAGCGTTTTGAACTTTTTACGAGGCATACAGGTTTGATGTTTACTGCCCCCTGAGGCATTAGTGTAATTTGAACTGAAACAGCAACTGTAAAGTACTTTTATGTAGCTCATTCCTCATTAGCACATCCATTCTGCACCACTATAGTGAATAGGATTCCTTCCACTCTCTCTCTCTCTCCTTAATACAACAGTACTGTCAGCCGGTGAGCTGAAACACCATTTACATGAGCCTCATCCCTGGTGCCTGATTGAAATTCTCACACTGTAATATCAGTCAGCGGAAATGCTTAAGTGCTATTCCCTCATCCTATCTGGAATAATAAGCTGCAGTGCTCTCTGGCACTACAGTAGTTCCCTTCCTCATTCCAGGCAGTGAGTTGGCTGCTCCGAGTTTGTAACTGCTGGCCACAGCTCTCATCGTCAACATTAAGTTCCCTGGACTCCTCAGTAGTTTGCAAACTCGCTCCTTCCCTGTGACAAACATTAGTTAGAGTGTGACGGCCCCTGGTGTTCCTCTGCCTTCTCTCATCTTCAACTCACGGGGACTCGTGTTGCATTTTATCTTCAAAATGCTGAAAGCTGTTCTGCCCTCACAAAGAATTATTTAGCCCCTCTGTTCTTTCTCTTGCTTTCATGCTTAATAGTGGGCTAGCAACTTGCGAGCAGGGGGTTCAGAAGTGGCCTCTGCACTGGTGAGGGTTGCTTGTTTTTCATCGTCTCTTGGAGCTCTTGGGGAGAGTCTGACTACTGTTATGCTTATTATTTAGAGCTCTCATCTCCGGGAGAGGCTGTTTCTATGGAATCAGACAGAATATATTTCAAAATGAGCCTGAAAACAATTTACTCCTTGATATTCATGCCTGTCTCCTGGCTCTGCAACTCCACAACTCATCTTCCTGTTTCTCAACCGCCTATCCTCTTAAATTGTGTCCCTCTTCCTCCTCCTCTCCATCCTCCCATCCTCTCTGTTGAGTCCCTCGCCGCCACTCGTCCTCCCTTTACCCACCCATCCTTCAATTTGCTCTTCATCTCCTTCCTCTCCCCACACAGAAGCTCCCGGCCAGGACTTTGTGACACTGGACTATCGCCTGCGATACTACCCCAGTATCACCTACGCCGTCATCGGCAGTGCCGTTATCTTCGTCCTGGTGGTGGCCCTGCTGGCCTTGGTCCTCCATCATCAGAGGAAACGGAGCGTTCTGCTGCCCAGAGGTGTAAGAGGGAGCTCACATCACCACCATCACCACCAGCCCCTGCTGCTGTCCCGTCTGGTAATCTTGGATCGGGGCCACGTACATCCTGGAGGCCCCTCCTCTGGATCCTCCACCGCAGCAGGACAGTATAGCTCAACTCCTCAAGCACTCCAGCTGCTGTCTGGTACCCTTTATCCCTCCGGACTCTCCATGGACTCACCTCCATCGTACTCACAAGCTGTTCTTGATGTCAGGTTAGAGGAGTAATGATTCTAACAGCTGGATATGCATTTATAATATTATTATATTGTCTGATAGAGCTTCACTGTAAACAATGACTAAAGCAAAAGTAGAAACATAGGTGCTGAAAGTTGTCCTTCTGGCAAAATGTAATCTATTCACTCTCAGAAATATCTATTAGCCACTGCCTCAGCTGTGCTTTTATGTAATTTGCTAGAAACAATCATGTAATCCTATAATTTGTTGAATGCTATTTTAATATGAAACATACAGAATGTTGCTGCTTAAAACCTGCTCATATATTATTAATGAGATTCCTTATTAGGAGTAACCCCTTGAGATGTGCCATCTCATTTTCAAGGGAATCTGTAAGGACAATAATACAATTATAAACACGGTACATAGACAATACAACATCATGAAAGTGGTACAGTTAATTAATGAGTAAATATTTTTTTTAAATGTACTTAAAAAAGCACGGACAATAGAGAAAATTTGCTAAAATAATCGAATAATACTGATGTAGAGAATGATCTAATTAGAAACGTCATCTTTGCTTTTTTTTAGGTTTGGATAAATCATTTGTATGAGAATTACTTGCTACATTTGGTCTAGCTGCTCAAAAGAAATGGAGACCTAAATAACAACATAATTAATAATAATATAAAATACATTTTTAAAAAATGAAAATTGCACAGTTACCTTATACAAAACACATCTTGCTTTATTTCATCAATAGGCAGTTCGATCACACAAACAATTACAGGAACAGCCCTGTCATTGGCCTTTTTAGCCTTGTTGTCTACTATAGCAGTTACTGGATGTAAGTCCACTTTTATGAGCATGTAGGAAATGGAACGGTAGTGGGTTTGTTATATTAGCTTAGAGAGTGAATTTTAAGTTGCTGATGGCGATGTTTTCGAGGAGAAAACTGCTACTTGATGAGGACATTGAGAGCTGGAGAGAGCTTGTTGTTTTTTCCGAATTTAGCCAATCAGCATCAAGCAGTTTTTTTAGGGATGCTCAGAAGTGTACCTGTCCTGGAGGAGTAGGAACTTTTCTTTCCCCAAAAATGGCCCTGAAAGAGAAGCAGTTCTTGTAGTGCGGACATGCACAAAAGTTTATAAACCACTAAAGATGTTACAGTATAAAGTACATATAAAGTACATAACACTAGTTCATCCTCAGTCCTTACTTGTTCTTGGTCCCAGTCAAAACTATTGTGATTGCACAATCCTTATGTAAAAGCTCATGACCATAACATAATGTGTTTCTTCTGTTTTTCCCCAAGTCGACCACCCTGGTTTGATCTTCCTCCTCCTCCTTACCTCCCGGATGGAGAGCTTCCTTCAGAGGGTGAGCTTCCTCAGTACGAGGGCCCACAGGACCCTCTGACTCACCCCACAGCTCATCCCTCTGCACCCTCCACACCCAGAACTGCGTCCTCGGGCTCACAGCCGAGTTGCAGCTCCAGGGAGGAGTCGGACCAGCTGTAGCCACTCTCTTGTAGACTGATGATACTTAGACTCAGAGACTGCAGGATTAAAGGACCAGGCTGGGAGGCTGTACGAGGCCAGAACAGCCCACAACAAAGACCTGCTTGAGGAGATTCAACAAGGACTGAGGGACTGAACAGTGTCCTCGACTTGCTGAAACACATCAGCTGACTGAAGCACTGGACTGAGATGAGCTCTTCCTGGGGGACTGAGCTTGAGTGTTGGCTCCCCCTGCTGGGATCATGGCTGTACTGCAGCTTAATCATTCACAAAGTCATTGATTCATTTCTCATTCATTGAATTCATTTAAATCATGTTCCTCCTTGAAGAAATGCTGCGTATGACACCTATCAGTGACCACAACCTGCATCTCCAAAGAGTTTGTATGCCATTCAATAACGTATTCATCAACATGAAATGTTGTAATATAAGTGACGTTCTTATGTATCTGACACACTTTTGCAGCACTAGGAGAACTTAGTCATTTTGTAATACTCCCCACTGTACTTTAAATTTCAAAAAATGACACAATTTTCTACAATTTTTTGAGATTTTTATTTAGCTTAAATAATAGATCAAATTTGAACTTTTGATTACAGCTATGGGATTTTTAAGAATATAGCAAAAAAAAAAGTTTTTTAAAAAGCAGCTCAATCAGAGGTCATTTTCAGCTGTTTTCAGTATTGATGTGAAATAATAACTAATATGGCTAGTCAAAAGTAGCATTTTGCAACTTCTTTAATAGAGCTTTAAACTAGAGGCATTTCTAAAACATCAGCTGATCTTGTTACCTTTCTTTTTTTCGATGTTTTTCACAATATTTCTTGTCATTTGGTTAAATTCCAGCTGAAAATGTGAAGAGGACCATTCAGATTTTGTGAGGAATATATCTTTAGTGTCATAAATCATTCCTCTGAGTAAAATAACCACCTTTGTTGGCAATTGTTACTACATATCTGTCAGACGACCAATAATTTGTGTATGTTAAGGCATAAAAGCAAGTACAAAGGATTGTGCTGAGGCCTTTTTCTGTTCTCGTGCCTTTGTATGTGGTGTGAGATCAACCATAAGTTCACAGCCTTTAAGAATATTCTGTCTTTTAAAGTTCAAATTGATGTGTATAACTATGGCTGTGTCGTTCAGAAAAACAATCACCCACAGTAGTATTAGACGATGACTGATGAGCTGCATATCTGAAGGATCTGTGTCTGTTTGTTCATTTCAAAGTGGTTTGTTCAACACTGTACATAGGAGATAGCAAAAGAAAATACATCTATTTAAAGTAGAAAGTTATGCAGAGTTGATAGTGAGAGATGAATGTGTAATGATAAAATGTAGATGCAGGCACAAGAAAAACAATCAAACCAAAGATAATCATTATTAACCTTTTCCCCAACAGATATTATCCCACACCCCCAAATGACAAACTATGTGTTTGTTCATTTATTATATTAAAATATGCAAAGGTTTATAGAGTAAGACTGATTTCATGTTATTTGCTGTAAAACTGGAAAACATTTCTCAGGATGAAATGATACTAGTCTGTTGTTTTTTTTAAGAAACTCTTCAATTCAAGTTCCATTTTTTGGTTTCTCATTTGTTGTCATACGTCTAGCTATTTGCATAGTTGTGAAGTTGCCCGCAATGATCTTTTTATCCCCTGTATTCTGTACATTTGAAGTAATATAAATTCCTGACTCAGATCTTGTGTGTATGACTCTTCCTGGAGATTTAATAATACATTTTCTCAGCAACTTATTATATTGTCTAAACAGTTTTATTACAAAATCTGGAGTCTGTTCTGCCAGACAGACAAAGCTTAGATGAGAGACCCGCACATAATAAAGATTTAGTTGTGCCAAAGCCATCTGGGTTTATATGCTGGGTTGATATGGAAGGCAGACAGTACACATTACACAAACAATGTAAAAACAAAAGTGAATTACAATGAGTTAAATGCACTGAAAAAATTTCTGGAACTGTGGGAGAAGTGGGAATTTCTGTACCTGGTTTAACTGTGAGCCACTGGAAACACTGGATAATGATGTTGTACTCTGCTTTCCTGTAAATAACAGTATATTTTTTTTACTTTATAACATGTTCAGCTGCAAAATGTTAATTTGCAAAGTAAACAGGTCTTTCAAATAATTGTAGTGGAGTAAAAAGTGCAAAATGTCCCTCTCAGTTTTAATGATGTACTTGCATAAAGTAGCATAAAGTGCCTTACTTGAGTAAATGTACTTACTTGCCAGGACAGAATTAGTCATTCTCTTTTATGCGAAGTACTTGACAAGAGACAGTTATGGAAAATCAAAGTAATTATCATTTCGCTGCGAAGCTCTTTGGTTCAGAAGTATCCACATTTTCCTCCCATTCATTAATGTTATATTATCCAGAGCAGAGCCATGCATTTCTGCAGTTTCACCAATAGATGTCACCGTGTCACCATTACGGGCAAAGCTTATTATAGGATCGCTCATTTTGCAAAACTGGTTTCTGTCCTGCCACATTGTTATACATATCAAATATTGGGTCTTATGTGTGCTGTCAATCAAAGTAGCTGTTCGTGCATTTTTTTAAAAATCATTAGCATTCAAACGTATGTCTTCATGTATCCTGTATTCATGGCAACTATCTACATCTCTTACACATAGTTTAGTGAATACATAAACAAGCATTATCTCACCAGCTGCCCCCATTTTCATTGTAATATCTATCCAGTACCCCAAATCTCACGGTGCTCCTCCCACCCCAATATCCGCATCGCATTATGATACATCAGATAGCATGTGATACCATCTTTGACAGCACTCACCCGTCCCCTTCCCCATCACTCTACCTGCCCCACGCTTCTTAATAGCCTTTTATCCCTCTATGCTCATCTTCTCTTATCTTCCCACCCTCGCACATCTCTCCTTTTCATCCCCCTCAGCCCTCCTCCTTCCTTTTACAATTTTTTCTCTCTCTCTCATCACCCCACTCTTCTTTACCTCATCTTAAACTCTGATGCTGGAGGCCCATGTTTGCTTAGCCCAAGCCCTTAACTACACAGACTTTAATTAAAAGCCTGCACACTCCTCTTCTGCTGTCTGTCCTGTTCTCTTTCTGCATAGCAGCTGGTGAACTGGCAAGAATTTTTATCTATGCTGCAAAAATAGTATTTTGCTAGATCAATGGATGCTGGCCCTGAAGTTATGTTAGGTCAATAGACCGATGGGCAATAATGCCAACATAAGAAATGATGCCAACAATGACTGCAAGAGGATCATAGTGGTAGCTGGATTGGCTGTTATGATAGCAGGGAGGAAAGTGGTGATGTTAATGTTCATGTAGGATTATTATTAACAGACACCATGGCGATATTCCAAGGAGATGGAACAGAGAGACTAGTTTTCCTCTCTTGGGGGTCTTCATCGGGCATTACCGTAGCCGTCAGCTATTGGATACAGCGCATGTGTGATAAAGCTGGCTCACGTCCCACTGACAATAAAAATCTTCAGTCTTTCAACTGTTTATGAATGAGACTCTTGAGGTTACCCTACATTTATTTCTTCGCACAGTTTCAGATAACAAATCTCTACAGGGACAAAAAAGGGATGAAGGAGGGATATAAATATAGATTTAGCCATATAAGTGTCCACATTCACTGTTCTTTTTGCTTCGACTCACACAACTCTCTTTCAAGGCCACTTTCCCTCACACATATGCGAACACGCACACTCACTTGGCTGTTGTACCATTGCTCCAGTGAACTGGAGATAAGACCCAGTGTTTTCACATGTAAATGGTGTGAGCACGGAGGGGAAGGAGGGTGTATTGTTAGCATGGAGCAGCTCTGAGGGGCTGGTGAGGAGCTCTGCTGAGGGTTTGGCCAGTGTGGCCCTTATCAGATGAAGAGCAGGCCTCTGAGGGAAGGAGGGGTCAGCGAGGGACAAGGGCTGGGTAGGGTTGAGGGGGCCAACGGGAGAATGGAACAGCTGGCGGAGTCACGCGTGCAACCCCAAAAACACACAGAGCCCAGACACGCTGAGCACGGTGGGAATCTCCTCAGCTAAGAGATTCACAAACACACGGCCTCTTGTGTTATTATCAGCCACCAGCCAGCAAGGCTGAGCACATAATCACACACACAGCAGCACGGAAAAGAGGAGCATTTCACACAATCACCGACACACATATGCACAAAAACACAATCACTGTGGACAATCACAAATACACATTTCCATACAGGCGTCTTTCCACACCATTAGGCTGACACACACAAACAGAAAAAGAAGGACTCTGGTCACCCTTAACACACAGATAGCTAAATCACCATTCAGAATCTGGGCTTTTTTCACTGAATGAGAAAATCAGCAGTAATTTCTACAGACACTTGGTTCCAGATCCCTAGTTTTGCTGCTGTTGACACATTACCATGAACCCCAGAATGGGACAGATTCAAGTTTGTGCATTTGTCTTGTTTTTTCTATAAGTTTCAAGTCATTCTTTAATGCCAGAAAGGGACTGCTTGTGCTAATTCTGCACATCTGACAACAAATGGTACATTTTTTGTGCTCCTAAATCAGCATATATCAGTTTTATAACTATAAAAAGAACTAGCGGATGAGATCAAAAGGTGAGCTTAAAGCTCTCATGGCATGTAGCCTGAGAAACTATAAGTTGTTAGTTGATTAAAACATTTAAAGTTTAGAGTTTTTGCAGTGTAATTTTAGACTATATTACATTCCATCTAAAATAGCAGAGCTGTCATTAAGTCAGTCGGGCCCGTTTATATTTTGGCAATTGGATTTTCCGTTCTGAAACGAATATTGAAAAACAAAATCGAGTGGTTATTTGATTTTCGTTTTAAAATACAAAAATTAAAATTGAAATACAAGGCATTTTTCCTTCTCCTAAAAATGCTTTGACTTTCATTTTATATTTACAATAACAAAAAGTAAAATCAGTAAAAAAAAAACAAAAAAAAAAAAAACGAAAAAGGGTCCATTTTTTCATTTTCTGAGACCGGAAATGGTCATCAGCAAGTGTGGAGCCAAACGGAGTACGGTGCATACACTGTATATATATTTTTTTTCGTTAGTTTTCACGGTCAAAATGACAGATCGGATGGTCTATCTTAAAATAAATCAATATTGATATTTTATATAGAGCGTTAAAGTTTTGCGAAGCCAGGGGGCGGGGTTACTTGACTGACAGTCTGGTCTGGAATGATTGACAGGTCCTATGGAGGAGGCAGCAGAGACTCTGCTCTCCTCGTTTGGATTAATTCTGATATAATAACTGTTTGTTTATTTATCGGTGAAGCAGCAGAACATTTTCCACAGACAGTTTTCCTGACCGTTGGCTTGTTTTAACCAGTTTTCTACCTTCGGCTGATTCTACCAGCAGACACTGAAAGGACTCTGATAGTTCGGTAAGTTAGTGTTTATTTTCGTATCGGTGCCGCTTTTAATGCACTTTATATGCAGCTTTAGTGTCAGATATAATGTGTGCCATGCACTCCAGATGTTGGTGGAGTTCATTTCTGTGTGTGTTGACCAGAGAAGAGAGTTAGCATTCGGTAAATACTAGTTTTAATGTTAGCGATGCTAACCGAGCTAACTGCTCAGCCGTAGCCTGATTAAAGCTAACGTAGCATTAAGCTAACGATGTTTGTGTTGTTTCATGTAAACAGCTGAAGTGTGTTGTGTTACTGTAATGTAGTGCATTTAGTTAATAAAACTGTTCATGGAGACCCTGGTTCAAATGAATGTAACGTTTAGAAAACCTAAATGTGATTAAAACAGTAAGGTTAAGGTTCTGTGTTGTCAGTAGTCCTGAATATCTGCTGAGTCTCTGAAGTTAAACTGGAGAAAACAGTAAATCTACTCTATAATGGTCAACGTTGTTTAATGACTGATTCACATGTTGTAGTACTTATTCCTGCAGTGTAGACTGAAAAAATAATCTCCCAGAATATGTCCAAAGTAACGATGAACACTACAGTTATTACATTTAAATTGCAGCACAGATAAGCTGGATAATAAAATCCTCACCTCTAAAGCTAAAGTGACTACAGGCCTTTCTGTCTTTCAGTGCTTGGACAACTATATATGACAGAGGAAATCTTTCCAGGGATACTTTAAAATGAACCTCTGCTGTTGATGCTGATACTGTGACGACTGTCTTCATCTCAGGTGTCTCATTTTCACTGTGAGAATCTTCTGAGTGAAGCCAGCAGAAGGAAAACCTCATCTAGTTGTGAAGAAGGAGGCTGATAGGACGACATCCTCAGTGAGCCACTGAGCTTTCACTTACACAAGGACAGACCAACTCTCAGCAGTTTATTATTCTCTGTTTTAATTATTCAGGTGTTCCATTTATCACCTTTAACTTCATCTCTGCTGTTGGAGCAGAAATAGAATCTAAAAAGTCCATGTTATTTATAGCAGATATGCAGCATTATCTCTTTATTATACAGTCTATGGTCTGACCCATACATAGATATTAATATCTATGGCAGCTGCAGCTCCCAGTGAACAGGAGGATTTTATTAGAGGAAGTCAGACACAGTCACACAGAGAAACATTAGACCTCACACTGAAACGGAGCTACAGCTCTGGGTCTTGTAGAAGATGTATTTTCAAAACTACATGTGATAATCCGTGCCAGAGGAGACCTCATTAGCACTTCCGCAAGGTCGGCTCACCTTTCCGGTCACTCCAGGAACGCTGTTGTCGGTAATGTAGCCAGAATATGGATTCATTTTTCGTTTGGGCTTGACAAAGACGAGAACAAAAATATTCAGAGCAAGTGGAGCAGCTAGCTAACGTTTATTACAGTTTGATTTACATTTTCAAAATCACATTTTTGAAATCGCGTAATTTTTCCGTGAAACAACTCACGGCTTTTATTTTGAAAGAGATTTCTGGAAACGTTTATCCATAATTCCGCTAATTTGACTGAACGTGGGCTACAGTTCCCGTTATTTAAACATCAATATGATGTATAAATGCAGATGGACTTCATATGTTTCACTACGCAGACATTTTTATTGATTTCCAGTACATTTTATAGACATAAACATATTTGATACAAATATTAGAAATGGATATCTGTTTCCTCATAATAATGTAGTTTATGCAATTAAATGTTCATCAATGATTCATCTTTAGTGTGAAACTTTTACTTTGCACCTATATTTTTTAAAAATGTAGGTCATTTTAAGGTAAGACATTAAAGGATGGTTTTCTTAGGTAAATAAATATGAGGTTTAATTGTGTTTCTTTCAATTTGAAATATCTCAATTTAATTAATACAGCTCAGTCAGTTACAGTTTATATTATTAAGAATTCTTATTCAGTTTAACACTAGATGACGTATCAGTTCATTGAGTATTTCAGAGCCAGTTTTTTTCTTTTCAATTATCTGTATTTAAAGTGATATTATTAAAATATAATTGCAATGAAACAGCAGCAACATAAGAAACGACCAAATATGCAAAGGAAGTGCGGCTATTTTAATATTTAAAAAAAGATCTATCAGTTAGAACATGGTGAAAGTGCAGCTAAACTTAAGTTAGCAAAACTATGGATAAGCAACGTTTCCTTTTACTTCCAGAAAAATAAAATCCTCATATTTGCCATTTATTAAAAAATCACTAAAAGCAACACTTCCACCAAGTTTGTTTTAGTTTGTTGGTATTTATCGGTGGAGCAGCAGCACATTTTCCACAGACAGTTTTACTGTCCGTTGTCTTGTTTTAATCAGTTTTCAGTTCAGTAATTCAGTCCTTCGACTGATTGGACTAACAGACACTGAAGGACTCAGACAGCTGGTTGGGAATAAATGATAAATTACTGATCGGTGCCAGTTTTAATGAACTCTATGTTCAGCTTCAGAGTCAGATATAATGTGAGCAGTGAACCCCAGGAGTTGGAGTTTATTTGTGTGTGTTGACCAGAGAAGAGAGTTAGCATCCAGTGAATATTAGCTTTAATGTGAATTAGTGATGCTAACCGAGCTAGCTGACCAGTCCTGATTAGCAACTAAATGTAGCATCAAGCTAACAACGTTTGTATTGTTTCCTGTCAGCAGCTGAAGTGTGTTGTGTTCCTGTAATGTGGTTCATTAAGTTAATAAAACTGTGGCTGGTTGACGTTAATGTAATGTTCAGGAAACTTAAATGTGATTAAAACGGTAACGTTAATGTACTAGTTGTCAGTAATCAGCTTTAATTTGACACTAAACAGACTGATAGTTTTAAATGACATCAGTTTCATTAATTTGTTGAAAATTGTCTCATTTGTTGTTGTGATGTTGCTGCGGATTCATTAAAACCAGATGATCCATGTTGAAGATACGTTTAGTTCTAGTTTCAGAATTACAAGAAGGAAAATGAAAGTGTAGGAAGTTGTAGTCAAAGATTTCAGGAATAAAATAACTAAATGAGTCGTTATGCCTCAAACTTTATCTGACAATAATGAAATAATCATAGATAATAAAAATAGCAGAGAAAACCTGAGAGAATAATTTCCTGAAAAGTCTGTGAAGGAAAAGCAGCTTTTTATCCTGAAAGATCAGAATCAGCTCCAACATCTGCATTTGACAGCATCAAGTCAACCAGAAAGAAAAGAAAAAAGAAAATGACTTCTTTCTGATCACATCTGTTCTGCTGCTGCTCACATTCTTCACATTTATAGTCCACTTTTAAAAGTTCAGCAGCTTTGGAGTGTGACGATGTCGTCGGTGATGTGGAGAGTGAAGTTTCCGTTTCACCCACAGCGTGCTTTAGGGCAGCCAGGTTGGACTTGATGTTTGAAATACTGACCGACAGCTCAGATTTAACTGTCTTCCGTTCCGTTTTGATGGATGTTAAACTTTCACTCAAAGCTGCCAGGAGCTGGGTCTTTAAAATAACCGCCGTCTCGTTACAGAGTGAAAGTAGCAGTTCCTCCTTAAGGTCAGAGATTGCAGCATCTGAGGGCCTCTTCAAAAGAAGCCATAGTTGATGAAGGCGTTCTGGAGCAGGACCAGAAAGACCACGACCAAGCAGCCTTGAGATCTTAGACAGCGTCTCCCTCAGGTGGGTGTCGACAGTGTTCACGGTCAGGTCTGTGGTAATCCCGTCAAAAAACAAAACAGAAAAAAATCTAGATTATGAATCAACATGTCACCAAAGCACTCTGTGTATAACGCCATAGTATAGGATGTAGTTCAGAAAATGTCAAAGTATAGTATGCTTTTCAAGAATAACATAGTATGGCCTGTAGTTCATAGTACAGCATGTCGGCAAAAAAAACCCCATAGATTATTATGTGGTTCAAAAAACGCAAAATGATAGGATGTTGCCTAAAATGGTCATGTATGATATGTGGTCAAAGTGCAGTATATTGTCAAAATAGTATATTATTCAAGAAAACATCAGAGAATAATATGTCATCTAAAAAATGCCATAGAATAATATTTCATTTTACATGTAAAAGTATAGTAATTTTTAAAACCGTTCAAATCCTTATATGTGGCTAAAAAACAAAAAAAACAAACAAAAAAGCCTATAGTATCGCGTGTCGCCTAACAAACATCATCGTATAGCCTTTGGTCCAGAAAACGTCATAGTATAGCAGGTTGTCCAAAAAACGTCAGAGCATGTCGCTCTAAAAACGTCATAGTATAACATGTTGCTCTAAAAACGTCATCATATAGCATGTCGCTCTAAAAACATCATAGTATAGCCTTTAGTCCACAAAACGTTATTTCCCGGCTGTCTGAAGTAGGTGAGGAGCAACACAAAAACAGTCCAAACGCTGGTTTCCAGAGGGTTAGATGAGTATTTATTTGAAAGAGTAAGTTTACAACAACACAACATGTGAGGGGGTGAAAAGCAAATGGGTGTTAGTAAAATAAAAGTAAATAAACAGAACTAAAAGTGAACTCCATGTTGACATTGATGGACATTCCAAACAGGAACAAAGTAAAAGCTAATCAATACGAAAAAAAAACTCTTCCTGTTCACCTCTTAAAACCCAAAAACACACCGCAGTAGCAGCCTAAACTAAAACTACCAATGGCTTCCCTGTTTTCCTTTCTGAACAATTCAAAGGTCCCTCTCTATCTCCCCACACATCCACCAACCACTGGAACACATCTCCAAAGTTCTGCTGGGCCAGCTCAGCTTCCCCTTAGAAGAAGTGCCGCCACCTACCAGATGAAGGAGCCTTTTGAGAGGCAGCTGGCATCGTGATTGGACTGTACTTTGGTCTGTTCCAATCCAGCTTCAGCTCCAGAGACGGCAGGCGGGACGAGTCAACGGAGGCCGGGTGGACGAAGGCATGCAGCTGAGTACAATCCAGAAAACAACTGAGGAGGAGTGCAGTGGCCCAGGGCCAGAACAAGCAGAGTAGCATTGTATGTCTCTTAGAAAACATCATAGTATAGCCTTTGGTATGAAAAAACACCATCATATACATCGTATATTTTACAAATAACAAGTCAAAGGAAAGAGACATACATTGTAGAATTGTAGTAATTGTGGGCTGACTGATTTACTGATTATCAGTATTTTATTTTTTACTGATTTACGGTAATAAATACATTTTAAAATGGCGCTACTTTGGCTCTGAACCTTTATCTACCTGTGGTCGCTCTTCTGGAGTGATTTGATTGGTTATACGTCACGAATAAAAGTCCTTTAACTTAACATCTGTAAACAAAACAAAAACGTATCAACAAAGTTAGAGTTTGTGTTCTGCTAAGTTTAACTCCAAGATTTTAAATGCTTTCATTTACTGCAAATGAATATCTACTCCAAATGTGGCAGTAATAATCATTATCAGCCATAAAAACCCACAAAACACCCCTCTATACTTGATCACACTTAGTACAGTCCGGTTCCCCCTTCTATAAATCTGCTTGGAATCTTCCATTTCCTGTTTGTCAAAGTGGCCTTCTACCTGGACAGGTTTTGTTGGAGCTCATGCAACAAACATTTTGGGTAACTGCACTTTAATATGGATGGATGACACTGAATTAGAGTCTGTTTTCATGAGACTGAGTTAAGATGTGTAGCTCTGTCATTAAATAGGACATTATTTTTCAGAATTCACAGAGAAAAGTCTGAAATGTTTGCTAGGTTAGCGTCCCACATGTTCTTTGGCTCAGCTAAAGCTAACTCTCTCCAACTTGTGGATCTCTTGAGTTGCTTGTTGTTAAAATATCTTGCTTGAGGTGCTGAAGCTCAGAAAGTCTGAGATGTTTGTTCAAACTAAGCTCATTCTCAAGTCGTATCTGAACTCTTTTGTTTGAACTTTCCCTAAACTTAGGAGTTAATGACAGAGCAGCACATCCAGACTCAGTCTCATTTATGTAGAGATTAAACTTCAGTGTCATTCATTGATGTTAAAGTGCAGTTTTTCAAATGTTTGTTGCACATGCTCCCGACCAAAGCAGTCCAGGTGGAAGACGATGTGAAGAGAAAGCTCCAGAGGATGAATATCACACATTTACGTTGGAAATAAATGTCCTTTAATTAGACAGTGTCATGCAAAAGTTGAATTTCCCTTTAATGATGTTCAAGTCTTTGTTGAATGTTTTGTTGATGTTGGTTTTTTAATGTTTTCTGACACTCTGCCCCAAAGATTAAATGTTCTACGGCTCACAAGCTGCAACAATTCACACATTATCAACTATCTTTCTGACTAAACTAAGATAAAAAATGAAAAACTGCCTGATTCCTGCATCATGAATGTAAATCTTTTTGGTTTTTATGACAGTAAACTGAATATATTTGAGTTTGACATTGTATAAACCAAAACAAGAAATGAATTACTGGAGAAAACAATCAACAGATTAATGGACAAAGAAAATGTGTTTTCCAACATATATGGCTGAATTACTCCAACATTACAAGATACATACAATTTGAATTCAAACACCAATTACAGGTCAAATTGTCTCAAGACGCTTTATTTTTATATTATTGTGTCATATTTAAAATATGACAAATAAGAAATTTAAACCTCTTGACTAATCTAATTTATTATTTGGTTTTTAAGAGACTGACAATTAAAATAACTTTCTCCACTAAAACTAATAAACATGAGGTCAAATAGAAGGAACAGTTTTAAATACTGCAGTCCCATGACGACAAGAATAAAGTTTGTCAAAAAAAAGTAAATCTGCTGGTGGATTCCATTAAAGTCCTAATAAATAATAATAAAGTGTCATACTAAAGGTTTGTGGTGCTAAAAATATCAAAGTAAAGATATCAAGTTGAACATCTGGATGGAGGTTGATAAAAGATGACCTTCTTTCATTTCTCTGGAGTTGACTCCATGGATTTTATGGATGGTGGTTAAAGACCTCTTCTAGTCATCTTCCTTCTAGTCGCTGTAAAAAGTCAGTCCATCCTGGACTCCATCCAACACCTCTTCATGACAACCTGTTCTGCCTCCGACCTGGTGGAAACTCCAGAAAATCGGGAAAACCCGTGGAGACTCGAAGAACTCGTCGGGCGGGGGAAGGTGTGGTGGGTGGTGGGGGGAGGTGGGGGAGTAGAGGGGGGAGGCCGCCACCCACCTCCCCACCTACTCTCCGCCCTGACTCCACCCAGACTCCGCCTTGGCTCCGCCCATGTGGTCACTTCAGAAACTACGATGCCAAAGGGACGACGAATTTATTTCTTTGTATCTGATCTGTAGCTCAGTGAGTTAAGGATTTGCCTATGGAGCTGCAGGTCGCTGGTTCAAGACCAGCACCTTCTTAAAATTTATCAAAATTCTGACAAAGACAAAGAAAGAAAACTGCCGCTGGTGGGTCTTGAACCTGCGACCCTCCGCTTGGTAGTCCTCTTCTTATCCCCCTGAGCTATTCGCTCAGATACTAATTCTTCTTTTTTTTGCGCATTTGTCATCTATTTTTTGTCGTTTTTTTTTGTTTTTTTTTAACTCGGGTCTTGACTCGACCGTTTTTCTCAGGAGGTTGGACTTCAGCCTTTGTGCTGGAGGGTGGAACCCTCAGTTCCAAGACTTTCCAAGCCTCCAGACCTCCCGAGTCCTCAGGACCTGAGCTTTCACACAGTCTGAGGGCTGAAATTTTCTAAGTTCCTGAGTAGTTCTCTGTTAGTTTGAACCTTCAGACAGTCCAAGGACTGAAATCTTAAAAGTTTCTCAGTACTTCTCTGTTAGTTTGAACCTTCAGACAGTCTGAGGACTGAAATGTTGAAAGTTTCTCAGTACTTCTCTGTTAGTTTGAACCTTCAGACAGTCTGAGGACTGAAATGTTGAAAGTTTCTCAGTACTTCTCTGTTAGTTTGAACCTTCAGACAGTCTGAGGACTGAAATTTTAAAAGTTTCTCAGTACTTCTCTGTTAGTTTGAACTTTCTGGTTAACAGAAGCCTTAAAACTTGTGACCATGAGTCTTGATTTCACATTTACACCGTCCATCTGAGTTCTTCTCAGACCTTCACCTGTGGGTTTTTTAGAAATCCTGAACAAACTTTGATTCTCTTCACTGAACATTAGTTTGATCAATGCCTTCAACTACCAGTAGACTTTATCTGGAAAACAGTTTTCTAATGAGTTCTTAGTAAATCTGTCCACAATCAAACCAAGAACATAGAAAGAGGAAATGTTTGAAGAAACAACTTGATGTTTTCATTTCAGACTAGAAAATGCTTTAAGACCTTTATATGTTTTAGTGCTTTTTGATCGTTCTATTGTCTCTTCTGTTTAATTTGATTTTCTAAAGTTTAACTGGTGTCTTTTCAAATGTTTTGTCTTTAGTTTGATTTTTCTTAAATGTTTAGTTTTGCTCTTTTCTCACCTTTTATTCTTTTCTAATGTCTGATTTGATTTCGAAATGTTTTGTCTTTTTAATGTTTAATTGTTTTTTCAAATGTTTTATCGGCTTGTTTGAAAAATTTCCTTTTCTTTCCCAATGTTTAATTTTTCGATTAAATCTTTAAGGTTTTTCTTTTTAAATGTTTTACCACCTTTTAATGTTTAATTTTCTTTATTAATGCTTCCTTGTATTTTCTGTTTAATTCCTATTTAAAGTTTCATTGTCTTTAAGATTTAATTTTCGAATTAAACATTTAATTTTTTAATTAAATGTTTTGCCTTTTTAAAGGTTTAATAATCTAATTAAATGTTTTGTATTTTTTTAAATGTTTAATATTCTTCTTGTTTAATCATATTTTTGAATGTTTAATTATCTAAAATATTTCATGTTTAATGTGTTTGTTTAAAAATTTTTGTTTAATTTCATAATTACATGTTTTGTATCTTCTGTTTAAATATTTTGTCTGTTTAATATAATTTAATTGTATTTAATGTTTAATTTTCTTTTTAAGTTTTATTGTATTCAATGTCTTTTCCTTCAATTGGTTTTTTAATGTAGTTTATTTGTTTAATCTTTTTTTTGTCAAGATTTTAACTCCAACCTTAAACATGAAACAAACCCTTAAATCACAATGAAAATACATCTGTTGTCACAATCATGAGTTAGTCAATTATTCAGTTTATCAATTCAACTTTATTTGTTTAGCACCTTTCACACAGATGACAAAACTAAACAAGCAAAGAGAAAAAACTATGCTAAAACTATGATTAACACTCAATAACACATATTTTTAAAAACTTTAACATCGTAATAAAATATGTTGTGTCCAGGGGATGGAGGGAGTTTATTGAAGTCTTGGGCTCACATGATAAATCATTTAAAATATAAACTTGATATTCAGTCTAAGGAAACTGCAGAGCGACAGAAGAACCAACAATATCTCCTGTTTTCTCCTTTAATGAGTCGACTCTTCTTGTGCTTTCAGACCAAAGAACTACAGACTCTTCACAACCTGCTCAAACTCTTGGTACAGGACCTCACCACACGGGTCAAGAAGGTTTCCGTCTCATTTCTACTCTGAAGCTCACCTTCTCCTGCTCAAACTGCTGACAAATGTTTCTGCTGATCTAAAGTCTGGTGTCCAGAACTTCCTAAAAACTCTCAAAGTCTCTTCTGCTGCAGGTTGCTTTGTAGAACTGTTCCAGAAAACCTCACTAAACCACATGGAGGGGCCTCAAGATAGTCGTCCAAATGAAACCATACAAAAACCAAACTAGCATAACCCAAACGCTAAAGTCTCCTGCAGCCTACCAGAGAACCTCTGAGAACAGAGAATCAGGACAGGAACTCTTACCTTCTGGACAACCAACGTTGCTTCACAAGAATACAGAATGTGTCTGACCAAAAACCTCTGAAGACTCACTACAGCCAAGATAAAGACACAACTCACCTGCACCAAATCCACTAATCACTGCACACATTAGCACCATGTGTTAACTGTGGCTAAAGAACCTCATTTACCAAGACAACTATCCAGTACAAAGCCCTAAAACACACCAAGAAACACATTAAAGACGATTTTACTGCTGGAAGCTGCAAGCCAACACCTAAAGAACAGACTAAAGCAACGGAGCCAAACCCAGTTCTGTGGTGAAGAGAAGCAGAGGAAATGTTTGGCTGCAGCTAAATAAAGCAGGAAGACACTGAGCTGCTCAGGTGTTCCTGATAACACCAAGCAGCCACCTGGACAGCCAATAGGAACACAGCTTACTGGAAGTCCAGAGGGCTGGGTTAGTGAAGGAAATTTAATTTAAAATTGAAGCAGAAAGTTAACAAATAAAGTTGAAAACCACCTTCTGATACCTGAAATCTCT